>NC_044304.2:59662458-59790995 GCF_007474595.2 Lynx canadensis
AGAAGGGGGGTGGGTGATGGAGAAGTGAGCTCTACAGTTTCCTCTGTGTTCCTGGAAGAGCAGTGTCTCCACTGTGAACGTCCCTCCTCATTAATCTTGTACCTTTCTTGTGGTGAGGGTTGGAGACGAAGTGTGTGGGGAGCCCAGCACAGTGCTCCGTGTGGAATTGCTCTCTTCCCTGCCATGCAGACAACCACAGGTACTGTGAAGCCTTCTTTTTGCAGCTTCTGGTGAAGAACATCCAGCTGGAGGATGGCAGGATGATCCCAGCCTCACGCTTCTTCAGCGGAGCAGACAGCAGTGTCCTTGAGCTGACAGAGGCAGAACTGGTCATGGCAGAGACTGTGCGGGTAAAAGCCCCCTTCAGGGATTCTGTCTGGTTTTGCAGGTTGTGCACTGCATCTGTGTTTTTTGACTCACACTCCCTGGAGTTGGATGTGCACACCCTCTGTAGATGTATGTGCTGACCCTGGGCACCATGTTGGTTCTATCATGTCTTGGGACTTTCTGATGCCCCCTTGCTCTTTTCCTCTGTCACTGGGACACTGGGATTTGGCCAGCTGGGTCTGACTCTTCTAAGGACTCACTGTCAAGAGTGGACAGATGAAGAAGCCCCTGGAATAGGTGGAAAAGGTTGGTGCCAAATCCATGGCCCTTTGATGAGAATGTGTGCAGTGTAACCTTCCAGAAAATCTCCCTGAGAGGGAGCCTCCTGCACTGTGACCAGCCCGGGTGTCATAGTCAGGCAGACCTGGACTCCAGTACAGCAGTCATGGATGATGCAGGAGAGCACTTCACTCTCTGAGACTCAGTCCCTTCCACTGCAAGCCCAGTCAGTGGTCACCTCCCAGACTTGTTCCTGGTCCTTCCTGCTCCCTCTGCCCACTTCCTTCTCCCTGGAAGGCATAGTATGGATGGTATTTAACCTTTATGAATGAAGGCTGTGGATGAATCTTCAAGCATTCACTCGTTCAACCATGTAATCAATGACTTAAGAAATACATATGAGCTCCTATCAAATGCTGAGTGCTAAGCCAGCACTTCTCATGAAGTGTCCCTTTCCATGGGGAAAACAGCCAATGAACAGCCAAAGAAATGAACAGATAATTTCAGGCTAAGAGTGAAATAACAGGTTGATGGGAACAAGGTCCTTGGAGGCTGGGGGACAACTTTAGAAGGAATAACCAGGGCAGGCTTCCTTGGGCAGGAGAAGGGGAGGGTTTGACTTGAGACCTGAGTGGAGAGAATTCTGGGGGAAGGAGGGCTGGATGAGAGGACATGGGCCAGTCAGCAGCCACAGTGGTGACTGTGGGTGTTGATGACAAGTGCTAAAGACAGTACCCAGCAGGGAAGGGACACGAGAAGCTTACTCTGCTCCAGAGGGCACCAAGCACTTCCTCAGTAGAAAGCTGAACTTTCTGAATGTCTGTAAAGAGAGACAGAGACAGAGACAGAGAGAGAGACAGAGAGAGAAGCCTGTTCATTCAAAAATATTTTGGAGGAGCTGCTCTGGCCCCAGCCCTGTACTTGCCCTGGAGTTACAGGGCCAGCTGGACAAACTAGCCTTCTGGGGCTTATAGCTGAGTGGCCCTTGGGGTGAGGTAAGGTTGTGTGTGTGTAGAGCTAGGCCTGAGTCAAAAGCTGTTGTGACTGTGTCCTTCATCTGTGCACTTGAATAAACTGCATATCCATGGGTGTTGTGAGTGGTAGAGGAGAGAACACACATGGAAACGGGAAGTTTAACAGCACCTATAAGGACCTCAGTAAACATGGGCAGGGAGCCTAAGGGTCATCAAAAGAAGCACGTGCTTGCAGAGTGTGTACACTGTGCAGCAGTGTTCCAATCACTTCAGGAACAGTAGTGTGTTTAGTTACTGTAACAACTATGAAGTAGGTGTTTCTATTACTTTCAGCTCCCAGCAGAGGAGCCTGAGGCCCAAGGTGGGGTCACAAGAGATGAGCGCAGGCCTAGGCATGGAGCCCAGCTGGTGGGCCTGAATTCCTGGCCTCCACCACTATCATGCTATGCCACATGGCCTCTTGGTCATCCTTGGCATCATTGTTATTACACCTGTTGGTCCTAGCTGGACTGGCTCTTTCAGAATGCATGGTCTGGAGGTGACTGGGGTGGAGCAGAAATGGCTGGGGAGGAGAGGCCAATGTGGGCCTCTGGTGTTGGTGGAGAGAGCCTAGCAACGGAACAAAATTTGCATTGTTGTGGTCTTTCTGTACATCAGGTACTCTGCCTGCCTCGTGTGAGGAATCCCCCACAGCCGTTATCAGATCCTTTCACAGATGAGGAAACAGAGGCACTGAGAGACTCTCTGCATCTCCATGGCTTATCAGGAGCCAAGCTAGGGTGTGAACAGGCTGTATGGGTTTAGGGCCCACTGCCTTTCAGAGGTTCCACACACATCTGATGAGGGCTGGTGCATCCCATAGGCATCATGCTGGTGTCCACATACCAGCAGGTGACCTGTGGCCCCAGGCCACCTGAGTCTGAAGAGCAGGCAGAGCAGTCAGTGAAGGGTTCAGGGAAGAGGGGCCATGGCAATTGGTCCTGGAGGATGCTTAGGATTTAAACATGAGCTGGAGGTCCAGAGAAGGACCTCACTGGTAGGCAAGGGCCCAGGCAGAGGTGTGGAGGACAGGCAGTAGTCAAGTGGGGACAGGGAATGGCTTAGCATGGCTGCTGATGGTCACAGTGAGGATGGGAAGAGCAAAACCATGACACCTTTCAAAGAACAAAAGAAGGAGCCAGGTAGAGGTTGGGCCAGGTCCTAATTGGGCCTGACCACTTCCATCTGGCCCAGTGACCAGCCAAACACTGTCTGAAGCTCAGGCAGAGTGTGAGGCATCTTGATGCTCCTGTCCTCATAGGCCTGACTGGGAGCTCACCCAGAGAACAATTGTCCCATCCTGATCCACTGGACAGCCTTCTTAGAATTCTGGATGGTGTTGCCCACTCCCACTGGCCTTTCCACACTCACCCACAAGGCTGGCTGGTGGGCACTGCTGACTTTTGCAGGCCATGGGACAGATGGGCACAGAACCAGCTAGCCTGTCTGTGAGAAAAAGACCCAGGCCTCCTGAACCCCATCAAAGTACCTTGTTTTCACCCTCAGAACTCCCACCCACTTTTCTTTCCTTTCTACACTGCAACACACCCAAACACCAGGATCACTCTGGGAACCTCACCCGGATGAGAGCACCAAGGTGAGGCTGGGTGTGAAGGGGGCTGGGGAGCAGCTGGTGCACAGCCAAGCCCTGAGCTCTGCATGTATACTCTTCCTGCTGCACTGAAATGGTGTAGGGATCCCAAAGGAGTTGAGGACAGCTGAACTCCCTGGGCTCCTACTTCCCCAAGGACACAGTCACCCCAGGAGCCTGGGAGCAGCAGCACCATGGAGTGGACAGAGCCCAGCCTGGCAGCAGGTGGGGCAAGCCCACAGCAGGGGCTGCTCTCACCCAGAAGACACATGCCCCTGGTTCCCCAGGGAGCCCTGTTCTCACCATGCCTGTTTTTCAGAGTGCCTGGAAACGGATTCTCCCCAGTGTCCTAGAGGTGGAAGACTCCACTGATTTCTTCAAGTCAGGGGCTGCATCAGTGGATGTTGTGAGGTAAGGCTGGGATTGGAGAGGTCTGGCCCCATGTGTCAATGGCTGTGTCACAAGCAATGCCAAGACTCAGTAGCAGGAAACAACCATCATTTCTTATGCTTTGGATCATTCCGGTCAGGGATTCATAAAAGACCTGCGTGTGCAGGCCTCAGGGGATCATCTTGAATGGCAGTGGGTGAGTGGGCTGGTAGCAGCTGGAAGAGACAAGCAGGGATATCTTCCTCCAAGCTAGTCTCTCTCTGTCATGCCTGGTGCATGGGCCTGGAGGGCTGGTGGCTGCTGAGGTGTTACTGCCAACCAGGTACCTATGTGTTGAGGCCCCAAAGTGGCTGCTTTGGGATTTGGACTTGTAAGTGGTGGCTTGTGGCTCTGAGAGTGCTGATGCCAGGAAACAAGGTAGATGTGGACCCAGCCTGGGGGACACATGACATCAATGCCACTGACCTGATTGGTTTCAGCAGTCACAGGCCTGACCAGATTTGGGGGCAAGGGCTGGGCACTGAGACCCAGGCCTCAGTGGGAGGAGGATCAAAGACTGTGTGACTCTGTTTTAAAACTGCTATAAGCCCTAACTCCCTCCAGTGAAAGCCAAGGTGTGTAGGGAAAGAAAATGGGCAGCTAGAGATCACCACAGAGTAGGTTACCCATTCTTCAACCCCATATGTATTGTCCTGCTTTCCATTTAACAGCAGTAAGTTCTAATTTGTATAAAGGGAAGAATGTGGATATGGTAGAACATCTTTGTTTGCAAGCAACAGTAACTTAGTTCAGTTTGGTTTAAACAAAAAAGAACAACCAAGTCAAACGTTCCATGGTAGCTTTCTTTAGGCAGGGCTGGTTACTCCAAACACTCAAATTACATCGTTAACATTGTCATTGTCTGTTGCTTCATTTCGGGGGAGGATTTTTCCTCATAGTGACACATTGCCTGCACAGTAGTTCTGTTCTAATTTCTTGTGTTATCAGCATTCCCAGTGAAAAGGTGGTTGTTCTCATGGCAGTCTCCACATAAGTCCTAGACTTGAATTTGATAGGAGTTGGTGGAGTCATGTGCCCCAATAAGAACCAATTGCTGGCCAGGAGCAGGCATGCTCTGATTGGCCAAAGCTGGGTCATGTGCCTACCTCTGGCGTCAAGGGTTGAAAGGACTACATTCAACCCACATCTCTGGAAAGGGAGGAGAAAGTTGTTTCCTTGGAAAGTGTCAGTGCTATTGGTAGAGGCAGGAGAAGTGGGTGCTGTGAAGGCAGAAGCAGAGATGTATACCACATGTGGGGAGAGGATTCTTGTACTTGAAGAAGGTGCAAAGGAAACTCTGTGGAGCTCACTCAAGTAGAGAAAAATTCACATGGGAAATTAAGCAAAGCTGTGATATTGATAAGGTGTGCAGGAGAATGTCAGAGAAACACTCAACAGCCCTCTGCATTTTGGTTCCCTCGGTAGGGCTGTAGAGTGAGCAGTGCTGATCAGAGGAGGCACTGATAAGGGAAAGGGACCCAGGATGAAAAAGGATGTGTGAACTCTAGTCCCCCTGAACACAAGGGAAGACTTACATGTTTCCAAGACCTTTGGGGAAAGAACAGGGAGGAGACTAACCTCTGCACTCTAGGGTGAGCCAAGAATGCAGCTGCTGTCTGACCCAATTGAAAAGTCCACCCAAGGCTGAATTGAGTAATGCCCAGTCATCCTGACAACAGGCCTCTCCTTTATTTTAAAATTGTTTTTAAAAAACATCATGTAAATAGTATTTGAGAAGGAGTTGTATGCCATCCACCTAGGGAAGGTTTTGGGGAGGGTTTGATTCAGAAGAGCAACTATGAGATAATGAGAATTGGGGGTACATATTTTACCTGTTAATTTTCGCAGTGTATCAAAGCTTCCCAAAACATAGTGGCTTAAAACACCACTACTTTTTAGGGTCATGGTTCTGGGGGTCAACAGTTTGGGCTGGGCTCAGTTGATTTGGGCCAGACTGATGTTGGCTGGACTCACATATTTTCAGTCAGTTACCAGGTCATCTGGAGGGCTGGCTGGTCCAGGATGGCCAGTGCCATCAGAGGTCCAGTGCAGGTTTGTTCATATGGTCGTGGTAGGGTCTAGGAAGCAGAAGGTTCAAGTGAGCACATCATATCCACTACATGTATCAGCCAAATCAAGTCATGGAGTTGACCCTATTAAGGAAATGGACACCATCTCCCAATGGCAGGTGCTGCAGTCACATCTCAAGGCTGGGACTACAGAAGGGGGGTGGGGAGTCTTGTGGACAGTTTTTCAACCTACCACACATATAAAAGCTGAATTGAGCCTCTGTGCTTGGAAATCTTGGGCACTACAGGTGTCTTATACCTCACTCTGACTTGTGTGGGTGGTGAGTACGAATTATAAAATCAATGGTTTTTATTATGCTCAGAAGAAGAATCAGACATCTGAGAAAATGATGTCCTGAGGACAACCCAGGGCTGTCTAGAGCTTCTGAGCTGAGGTTGATGGAGGATGAAGATAAAGCTGACTTTTTGTTTTGAGAATACTTCAGACCATATATCCTTTTGTTTTTATTATGATAAAAAACATATGAATTCTACATTCTTAACAAATTAAAAAAATTTTTAAATGCTTATTTATATTTGAAAGAGATTGAGACAGAGACAGAGCTTGGGCAGGGGAGGGGAAGAGAGACAGACACAGAATCCAAATCAGGCTCCAGACTGTGAGCTGTCAGCACAGATGCGATGTGGGGCTCAAACTCACCAGCAGTGAGTTCATGACCTGAACCAAACTCGGACGCTTAACGGACTGAGCCACCTAAGCACCCCACAATTTTTTTTGATAAGAGCTGAGGGAGGAGACAGACTGATAATCAGCCAAAGAGTCGTTTTTTTTTAAATATGAAATTTATTGTCACATTGGTTTCCATACAACACCCAGTGCTCATCCCAAAAGGTGCCCTCCTCAGTGCTCATCAACCACTTTCACCTCCTTTCCACCCCCCAAAACCCTCAGTTTATTCTAAGTTCTTAAGAATCTCTGATGGTTTGCCTCCTTCCCTCTCTATAACTTCTTTCCCTTCCCCTCCCCCATGGTCTTCTGTTAAGTTTCTCAGGATCCACATAGGAGTGAAAACATATGGTATCTTTCTCTGTATGACTTACTTCACTTAGCATAACACTCTCCAGTTCCATCCACGTTGCTACAAAAGGCCATATTTCATTCTTTCTCGTTGCCAAGTAGTATTCCATTGTGTATATATAAACCACATTTTCTTTATCCATTCGTCAGTTGGTGGACATTTAGGCTTTTTCCATAATTTGACTATTGTTGAAAGTGCTGCTGTAAACATTGGGGTACAAGTGCCCCTATGCATCAGTACTCCTGTATCCCTTGGATAAATTCCTAGCAGTGCTATTGCTGGGTCATAGGGTAGATCTATTTTTAATTTTTTGAGGAACTTCCACACTGCTTTCCAGAGTGGCTGCATCAGTTTGCAATCTCACCAACAGTGCAAGGGGCTTCCCGTTTCTCCACATCCTCTCCAGCATCTATAGTCTCCTGATTTGTTCATTTTAGCCACTCTGATTGGGGTGACATGGTATCTCAGTGTGGTTTTGATTTGTATTTCCCTGATGAGCAGTGACGTTGAGCATCTTTTCATGTGCCTGTTGGCCATCTGGATGTCTTCTTTAGAGAAGTGACTATTCATGTCCTCTGCCCATTTCTTCACTGGATTATTTGTTTTTCGGGTGTGGAGTTTGGTGAGCTGTTTATAGATTTTGGATACTAGCTCTTTGTCCGATATGTCATTTGCAAATATCTTTTCCCATTTCTTGGTTGGCTTTTAGTCTTGTTGATTGTTTCCTTTGCAGTGCAGAAGCGTTTTATCTTCATGAGGTCCCAATAGTTCACTTTTGCTTTTAATTCCCTTGCCTTTGGACATGTGTCGAGTAGGAAATTGCCGCAGCTGAGGTCAGAGAGGTTTTTTCCTGCTTTCTCCTCTAGGGTTTTGATGGTTTCCTGTCTCACATTCAGCTCCTTCATCCATTTGAGTTTATTTTTGTGAATGGTGTAAGACAGTAGTCTAGTTTCATTCTTCTGCATGTGGCTGTCCAGTTCTCCCAGTAACACTTGTTAAAGAGACTATTTTTTTCCCTTGGATATTCTTTCCTCCTTTGTCAAAGATTAGTTGGCCATACTTGTGTGGGTCCAATTCTGGAGTCTGTCTTCTGTTCCATTCGTCTATGTGTCTGTTTTTGTGCCAATACCATGCTGTCTTGATGATTACAGCTTTGTAGTAGAGGCTAAAGTCTGGGATTGTGATGCTTCCCACTTTGGTCCTCTTCTTCAATATTACTTTGGCTATTCGGGGCCTTTTGTGGTTCTATACAATTTTTAGGATGGCTTGTTCTAGGTTTGAGAAGAATGCTGGTGCAATTTTGATTGGGATTGCATTGAATGTGTAGATTGCTTTGGGTAGCATTGACATTTTAACAATGTATTCTTCCAATCCATGAGCGCAGAATGTTTTTCCATTTCTTTGTATCTTCTTCAATTTCCTTCATAAGCTTTCTATAGTTTTCAGCATACAGATCTTTTACATCTTTGGTTAGGTTTATTCCTAGGTAGTTTGTGATTCTTGGTGCAGTTGTGAATGGGATAAGTTTCTTTTATTCTCTTTCTGTTGCTTCATTGTTAGTGTATAAGAATGCAACTGATTTCTGTACATTAATTTTGTGTCCTGCGACTTTGCTGAATTCACGTATCAGTTCTAGCAGACTCTTGGTGGAGCCTATTGGGTTTTCCATGTATCATATCATGTCATCTGCAAAAAGTGAAAGCTTGAGTTCATCCATGCCAGTTTTGATGCCTTTGATTTCCTTTTGTTGTCTGATTGCTGATGCTAGAACTTCCAACACTATGTTAAACAACAGCAGTGAGAGTGGATATCCCTGTCGTGTTCCTGATCTCAGGGGGAAAGCTCTCAGTTTTTCCCCATTGAGGATGATATTAGCTTTGGGCTTTTCATAAATGGCTTTTATGATGTTTAAGTATGTTCCTTTTATTCTGACTTTCTCAAGCATTTTTATTAAGAAAGGATGCTGAATTTTGTCAAATGCTTTTTTTTCCATCGATTGACAGGATCATATAGTTGTTATCTTTTCTTTTATTAATGTGATGTATCACATTGATTGATTTGCAAATATTGAACCAGCCCTGCAGCCCAGGAATGAATCCCACTTGATCATGGTGAATGATTCTTTTTTTACACTGTTGAATTCGATTTGCTAGTATTTTGTTGAGAATTTTTGCATCCATATTCATCAGGGATATTGACCTGTAGTTCTCTTTTTTTGCTGGGTCTTTGTCTGGTTTGGAAATCAAAGTAATGCTGGCTTCATAGAATGAGTCTGGAAGTTTTCTTTCCCTTTCTATTTTTGGGAATAGCTTGAGAAGGATAGGTATTATTTCTGCTTTAAATGTCTGGCAGAATCCCCCAGAGAAGCCATCTGGTCTTAGACTCTTATTTATTGGGAGATTTGTGATAACTGATTCAATTTCTTTGCTAGTTATGGGTCTGTTCAAATATTCTGTTTCTTCCTGTTTGAGTTTTGGAAATGTGTGGGTGCTTAGGAATTTGTCCATTTCTTCCAGGTTGTCCAGTTTGTTGGCATATAATTTTTCATAGTATTCCCTGATAATTGCTTGTATTTCTGAGGGATTGGTTGTAATAATTCCATTTTCCTTCATGACTTTATCTATTTGGGTCTTCTCCCTTTTCTTTTTGAGAAGCCTGGCTAGAGGTTTATCAATTTTGTTTATTTTTTCAAAAGCCCTACTCTTGGTTTCATTGATCTGCTCTACAGTTTTTTTAGATTCTCTGTTGTTTATTTCTGTTCTGATGTTTATTATTTCTCTTATTCTGCTGGTTTTGGGGTGTCTTTGCTGTTCTGCTTCTAGTTCCTTTAGGTATGCTGTTAGATTTTGTATTTGGGATTTTTCTTTTTTGTTGAGATAGGCCTGGATTGCAATGTATTTTCCTCTCCAGACTGCCTTCGCTGCATCCCAAAGCGTTTGGATTGTTGTATTTTCATTTTCGTTTGTTTCCATATATTTTTTAATTTCTTCTCTAAATTCCTGGTTGATCTTTCTTTCTTTCTTTCTTTCTTTCTTTCTTCTTTCTTTCTTTTTTGAACTCTCGAGGGTTTTTATTAATAAACATTGCTGAATTTTGTCAAGGGCCTTTTCTGCATCGATTGACAGGATCATATGGTGCTTATCTTTTCTTTTATTAACGTGATGTGTCACATTGATTGATTTGCGAATGTTGAACCAGCCCTGCAGCCCAGGAATGAATCCCACTTGATCATGGTGAATAATTCTTTTTATATGCCGTTGAATTCGATTTGCTAGTATCTTATTGAGAATTTTTGCATCCATATTCATCAAGGATATTGGCCTGTAGTTCCCTTTTTTTACTGGGTCTCTGTCTGGTTTAGGAATCAAAGTAATACTGGCTTCATAGAATGAGTCTGGAAGTTTTCCTTCCATTTCTATTTTTTGGAATAGCTTGAGAAGGATAGGTGTTATCTCTGCTTTAAACGTCTGGTAGAACTCCCCTGGGAAGCCATCTGGTCCTGGACTCTTATTTGTTGGGAGATTTTTGATAACCGATTCAATTTCTTCGCTGGTTATGGGTCTGTTCAAGCTTTCTATTTCCTCCTGATTGAGTTTTGGAAGCGTGTGGGTGTTCAGGAATTTGTCCATTTCTTCCAGGTTGTCCAGTTTGTTGGCATATAATTTTTCATAGTATTCCCTGATCATTGCTTGTATCTCTGAGGGATTGGTTGTCATAATTCTATTTTCATTCATGATTTTATCTATTTGGGTCATCTCCCTTTTCTTTCTGAGAAGCCTGGCTAGAGATTTATCAATTTTGTTTATGTTTTCAAAAAACCAACTCTTGGTTTCGTTGATCTGCTCTACAGTTTTTTTAGATCCTATATTGTTTATTTCTGCTCTGATCTTTATTATTTCTCTTCTTCTGCTGGGTTTAGGCTATCTTTGCTGTTCTGCTTCTATTTCCTTTAGGTGTGCTGTTAGATTTTGTATTTGGGATTTTTCTTGTTTCTTGAGATAGGCCTCGATTGCAATGTATTTTCCTCTCAGGACTGCCTTCGCTGCGTCCCAAAGCGGTTGGATTGTTGTCTTTTCATTTTCGTTTGTTTCCATATATTTTTTAATTTCTTCTCTAATTGCCTGGTTGACCCACTCATTCTTTAGTAGGGTGTTCTTTAGCCTCCATGCTTTTGGAGGTTTTCGAGACTTTTTCCTGTGGTTGATTTCAAGCTTCATAGCATGTGGTCTGAAAGTATGCATGGTATCATTTCACTTCTTGTATACTTATGAAGGGCTGTTTTGTGACCCAGTATGTGATCTATCTTGGAGAATGTTCCATGTGCACTCAAGAAGAAAGTATATTCTGTTGCTTTGGGATGCAGAGTTCTAAATATATCTGTCAAGTCCATCTGATCCAATGTATCATTCAGGGCCCTTGTTTCTTTATTGACCGTGTGTCTAGATGATCTATCCATTTCTGTAAGTGGGGTGTTAAAGTCCCCAGCAATTACCACATTCTTATCAATAAGGTTGCTTATGTTAATGAGTAATTGTTTTATATATTTGGGGGCTCCGGTATTCGGCGCATAGACATTTATAATTGTTAGCTCTTCCTGATGGATAGACCCTGTGATTATTATCTTATGCCCTTCTTCATCTCTTGTTACAGCCTTTAATTTAAAGTCTAGTTTGTCTGATATAAGTATGGCTACTCCAGCTTTCTTTTGACTTCCAGTGGCATGATAAATAATTCTCCATCCCCTCACTCTCAATCTGAAGTTGTCCTCAGGTCTAAAATGAGTCTCTTGTAGACAGCAAATAGATGGGTCTTGTTTTTTTACCCATTCTGATACCCTATGTCTTTTGGTTGGCGCATTTAATCCATTTACATTCAGTGTTATTATAGAAAGATAGGGGTTTAGAGTCATTGTGATGTCTGTAGGTTTCATGCTTGTAGCGATGTCTCTGGTACTTTGTCTCACAGGATCCCTCTTAGGATCTCTTGTAGGGCTGGTTTAGTGGTGACGAATTCCTTCAGTTTTTGTTTGTTTGGGAAGACCTTTATCTCTCCTTCTATTCTAAATGACAGACTTGCTGGATAAAGGATTCTCGGCTGCATATTTTTTCTGTTCATCACATTGAAGATCTCCTGCCATTCCTTTCTGGCCTGCCAAGTTTCAGTAGGGAGATCGGTCACGAGTCTTATAGGTCTCCCTTTATATGTTAGAGCACGTTTATCTCTAGCTGCTTTCAGAATTTTCTCTTTATCCTTGTATTTTTTTGCCAGTTTCACTATGATATGTCATACAGATCAATTCAAGTTACGTCTGAATGAGTTCTCTCTGCCTCTTGGATTTCAATGCCTGTTTCCTTCCCCAGATCAGGGAAGTTCTCAGCTATTATTTCTTCAAGTACACCTTCAGCACCTTCCTTTCTCTCTTCCTCCTCTGGAATACCAATATGAGTATATTATTTCTCTTTAGTGCATGACTTAGTTCTCTAATTTTCCCCTCATGCTCCTGGATTTTTTTTATCTCTCTTTTTCTTAGCTTCTTCTTTTTCCATAATTTTATCTTCTAGTTCACGTATTCTCTCCTCTGCCTCTTAAATCGAGCTGTGGTTGTCTCCATTTTATTTTGCAGCTCATTGATAGCATTTTTTAGCTCCTCCTGGCTGTTCCTTAGTCCCTTGATCTCTGTAGCAATAGATTCTCTGCTGTCCTTTATACTGTTTTCAAGCCCAGCGATTAACTTTATGACTATTATTCTAAATTCACTTTCTGTTATATTGTTTAAATCGTTTGTGATCAGTTCGTTAGCTGTTGTTATTTCCTGGGCGATTTTGAGGGGAATTCTTCCATTTCGTCATTTTGGATAGTCCCTGGAATGGTGAGGACATTCGGGGCACTTCCCCTGTGCTGTCCTGAATAACTTGCGTTGGTGGGCGGGGCTGCAGTCCGACCTGATGTCTGCTCCCAGCCCACCGCTGGGGCCATAGTGAGACTGGTGTGTGCCTTCTCTTCCCCTCTCTTAGAGGCGGGATTCACTGTGGGGTGGCATGGCCCATCTGGGCTACTTGCACACTGCCAGACTTGTGGGGTGGGGATCTGGCCTATTAGCTGGGGTGGATCAGCATGGTGCACGGGGGTGGGAGGGGCAGACTCAGCTTGCTTCTTCTTCCATGATCCGATTCGGGAGGGGCCCTGTGGCAGTGGGAGGGAGGCAGGGTGGATCCGCAGAAGCACAGCATTGGGGGCGCAGTGCAAGCAAGTTCCCTGGCAGGAACTCCTTCCCTTTGGGATTTTGGCTGAGGGATGGGCGAGGGAGATGGTGCTGGTGAGCGCCTTTGTTCCCCGCCAAGCTGAGCTCTGTCCTCCAGGGCTCAACAACTCTCTGTCCTGTTGTCCTCCAGCCCTCCCGTTCTCTGAGAAGAGCTGTTAGCTTATAACCTTCCAGATGTCAAGTCCCACTTGCTGTCTGAACACATTCCGTCCGACCCCTCTGCTTTTGCCAGCCAGACTTGGGGGCTCTGCTTGGCCGGCGGGCCGCCCCTCTGCCCCGGCTCCCTCCCGCCAGTCCGTGTAGTGCGCACTGCCTCTCTGCCCTTCCTACCCTCTTCTGTGGCCTCTTGCCTGTGCTTGGCTCTGCAGACTCCATTCTGCTAGTCTTCTGATGGTTTTCTGGGTTATTTAGGCAGGTGTAGGTGGAATCTAAGTGATCAGCAGGACGTGCGGTGAGCCCAGCGTCCTCCTACACCGCCATCTTCCCTCGATGTCTTGTGATTCTATTTCTTCTGTTTTGTTAATGTTTGTTTATAAATTTAAGTGGTCTGATGTTGAATTCATATATATTTATAATTATTATATCTTCTTGGTGAATTGGGCCTTCTATCATTATATAATGTCCCTCCTTTTCTCTTGTGATAGTTTTTGCCTTAAAATTGATTCTGTTAATACAAGTATAGCCACCTTTGCTCTCCTTTAGTTACCATTTTCACAGACTACCTTTTTTCCATTCTTTCACTTTCAGCCTATGTGTGTCCTTGAACATGAAGTGAGTCTCTTCTAGACAGCATGTTGTTGTATCTTGTTTTATCTTTTTTTAAAATCCATTCAGCCACTCTATCTTTTGATTAGGAAGTTTAATCCATTTTCACTTGAGGTAATTATTGATAGGGAAGGACTACTATTACCATTTTCATTAATTTTTTTAATGTTTCTTTATTTTTGAGAAAGAGAGACAGAGCATGAGTGGGGGAGAGGGGCAGAGAGAAAGAGGGAGACACAGAATCTGAAGCAGCTCCAGGCTCTGAGCTGTCAGCACATAGCCCAATGTGGGGCTTGAACCCACAAGCTGTGAGATCATGATCTGAGCTGAAGTCGGACACTTAACTGACTGAGCCACCCAGGCGCTCCTACTATTACCATTTTTAAGAATTGATTTATGTCTTGTAGCTCTTTTGTCTCTTTTGTCCTTTTATTGATTTTTTTTTTGTAGCGAAATGCTTTGATTTTTCTCATTTTCTTTTGTGTATCTTCCATAAGTATTTTCTTTGGTTACCATGGGGTTTATATAAAACATTCTATTTTAAGCTGATAAGAACTTAAGTTTAATTTTATACAAAAATTCCACTATTTTACCTCTCCCCCTCACACTTTGTTATTGATATAACTTACATCTTTTTATATTGTGTCCATTAACATATAGTTTTAAAAAATTACTTTGTCCTTTAATTTCTGTTCCAGAATTTAAAGTTGTTTATGTACTGTTACAGTATTACAGTGTCCTGTATTTGTCCATATACTTACCTTTACCAGTGAGCTTTATATCTCCATATGCTTTCATGTTGTTCTTTAGCATCTTTTAACTTAACCTGGAAGGACTCCCTTTAGCATTTCTTGTAACGAAGGTATCTTGGTGATGCACTTCCTTAGCTTTTGTTTTTTAAGGAAATGTCTCTTCTTAATGTTTAAAGGACAGTTTTTGTGGATTTAGTATTCTTGGTTGGCAGTTTCTTTTTCTTTTAGTACTTTGAAAGAAATACTCCTTGCTGTTCTGCAATGTTCTTGCTAGAAATCTACTGAGACTCTTATGGAGGTCCTCTTGTATGTAACAAATTGCTTTTTTATTTCTGCTTTCCAAATTTTCTCTTTGGATTTGACTTTTGACAATTTGATTATAATGCTTTGTGTGGACTTCATTTAGTTCATCTTTTTTTTTAATTTATTTTTAGAATGTACATCCAAGTTAGTTGGCATATAGTGCAAAAGTGATTTCAGGAATAGAATCCTTAATGCCCCTTACCCATTTAGCCCATCCCTCCTCTCACAACTCCTCCAGTAACCCTCTGTTCTCCATATTTAAGAGTCTCTTATGTTTTGTCCCCCTTCCTGTTTTTATATTATTTTTGTTTCCCTTCCCTTATGTTCATCTGTTTTGTATCTTAAAGCCCCCATATGAGGGAAGTCATATGATATTTGATTTTCTCTGACTAATTTCACTTATCATAATATCCTCTACTTCCCTCCATGTAGTTGCAAATGGTTAAGATTTCATTCTTTTTGATTGCCAAGTAATACTCCATTGAAAAATATACCACATCTTCTTTATCCATTCATCCATTGATGGACATTTGGGCTCTCTCCATACTTTGGCTCTTATTGGTAGTCCATTTAGTTCATCTTATGGAAATTATTTGGATTTAAATATGTCTGAATCTTTCCCTAGATTTGGGACATTTCTGGCCATTATTATTATTTTTTAAATGTTTATTTAGACAGAGGGAGACAAAGCATGAACAAGGGAGGGATAGAGAGAGAGGAAGACACAGAATCTAAAGCAGGCTCCAGGCTCTGAGCTGTCAGCACAGAGTCAGATGTGGGGCTGGAACTCGTCAACAACGAGATCATGACCTGAGCTGAATTTGGACACTCAACCGACAGAGCCACCCAGGCATCACTGGCCATTATTTTTTAAAAAATAACCTTTCTTCCCTTTTTCTCTTTCTTCTTCTGAAATTCTCATAATGTATATATTGGTCCATTGATGGTCTCCCATAAGCCTTTTAGTCTTTCTTCTCCCTTTTTATAATTTTTCTTTTTGCTTCACAGGCTTGATCATTTCAGATGACCTCTCTACAAGTTCACAGATTCTTTCTTCTGCTTGATCGAGTCTTTTGTTGAACGCTTCTGGTGAATTGTTCACTTTAGTCACTGCATTCTTCAGCCCCAAAATTTCTGCTTGGTTCTTTTTTTATATTTTCTAGCTCCTTGCAGAATTCTCATTTTATTCATATATCATCTTCCTGAGTTTGTTGAGCATCTTTATGATGGTTATTGTGAATTCATTGTCAGGTAATTCATACATCTGTTTCTTCAGGGCCAATTTATGGAGTTTTATTTTATTCCTTTGATGGGGTGATTTCTTCATGTTTCTTGTAATTTTGGGTTTGTATTTGTGCATTTGAAAAAATAACCACCCCTCCAAGTCTTTACAGACTGACTTTGTACAGGGAAAGATCTTTACCCATAAGCCCGGCAAGAGATCCTGGAGGCCTCTCAAACATTTTCTGTGGATGTGTCTTCTTTGGACTTGTATATGTAAATTTCTAATTTGAGGAACTTGCTGGGTGTTTCTTGGTTTATTTGTTCAGGAGCTCATAATCTTTTGCTCCCTCTGGTGTCTGTCTGTTGTATCACAAGTTCTATGAAGTAGAATGACGCCCAGCTCTTTTTTTGTTCCTAACAGACTTCAGGCATCTAGAGTATTTTGGGTCCTGTCACTACCCTAAGTCAGACTAGACAGAGACCAGCCCATTGAGTAACCCCCCAAAGTTGGAATACTGGATGCATGTTCCACATTCCACTCTTCTCATCCCCCTTGAGGGAGGAGACACTGCTGAGCTGTGTTAGCCTTTGGCTCCTGTACCATGGATCCTCTGGAGCAGCAGCACATCGCCTAGATGTTTTGTTTTCCAATGGTTGCCAGGCATCTGGAACATGCCAGGTCCCATCAGTACTCTGAGACTGGTAAGACAGAAACCAGACCCTTGAGCAGCTCTCCTGAAAGATCAGAACATTGGACATGTGGTCCATGCTTGTCTTTCCCTCCCCAGTAAGAAGCTGGGAGCTTGGAATTTCCTCCCAATCACATAGTGCTGTACCAGGGGACAGACAGTATGGCAAGAGGATGCCACAAATTTCCTAATGGCTTCAATGCAGCTGGTTTTACACTTGTCAGAGGTATAGGAGCCTTTATCTGGTTTTCTCTGGATTTCTCACAAAGGGGATTGGCTCATGTATTACTGAGTTAGTGTTTCTTTGGGAGGAAGAAGGATCTGGGTCTTTCTATTCTGTCATTTTCTTGATGTTACTTCAAGAGCATTAAGAACTCTGATTCTTTACCTTTCATTCTGCTTCCAACTTTTCCATCCACACACAGATCCTCTTGTTGGGGACAGAAACCCAACTAATGAGCCAGATTCTCCTAATGCTCAACTAATGACCTTATTCTCCTGAACTATCTGAGTTTGGTCTGTGATTCTGGGATGGAATACTGGGAAATATCCTAATTCAAAAATAAGAAGAAGGGACAGGATGAGGCAGAGGAGGAGGAGAAAGAGAGGAAAGAGGACAGAGAAGAGAAAGAGGAAAAGAAAGAGAAGAATGAAAAGGAGACAAAGTATTTTATTCAATTTGTGGACCAAGGAGCTTGTGGGACTCTTTGTCATGCTTCTTAAATACAGCATTGAGAACAGAAGCAATAACAACAACAGAAAAGACAACAACACAATAAAAAATCAGAAGCAACAAACTTAAGCTCTTCCTCATTTCTTCTTTGAGCAGTGTCTCTATGCAGGCAGCTTAGGAGATGTCAGAGACCCAGTGTGTTAGCCAAGGTCCCACAGGACACAGAGGGCACAATATAGATGGACAACTTAAGAGAGCTTAATGAGGGGTCTATATACAAGGGTTGGGACAGGGAGGATCAATAAAGAATGTCATGGCACCTTGAGACTCACAAGAGTTGGGAGGCTGAGCCTACAGAGGCAAGAAGAAGGAACCTGGCAGTTTGCAGCTTTACAGAGGGTTTCATGATAGGAGCTGTGACCATTGGAATAGAAACACAGTCCTCCCAACCTGTGGGCCAGCAGTGAGGAAGCAAGAGGATAAATACCGTAATCTCTTTCTTCTTAACCTCCAGTCTCCTACCAAAATCTTCTATTGGCCAAATAAAACCAGAGGTCCAAAGGTGAGTGACTTTACAGTATAAATGACTTTAATATAGTCCATGAAATCTAGCCTGCTAGGACACAAGATAGAGGAGAATGAAAAGGGATTCTGGAGAAGTAGAGGGAAAACACACATCTCACTGTGAGAGCTGGACTGCAACAGGCTTATGAAAAAAAAATACCTTGGCTTACATCCAAAATGCAGAATTAAGAATTAAAGATCCACCACAGAATGAATAATACTACCGAAAGCATATACAATAATAGAGAGATACCAGCATCTGCCCAAAGCTCACTTGTGTGTTCTTGGCTCTGTCCTTTACACTAGGCTATTCAACACTGCTACATATGTGTGCTGTGTAGCCAACTGATACCTCTTAGGAATGCAGTAAAGCTGGGAGGATGGGAACACACTGGCTGAAAAATCAGGGTGTAAAGGCCCTTTGTGGAGCTGGACTCTTGTCCCCCTTGCAACCAGATGAAATATATCAAAAACAAATGTAAGGTCCTCTTTGGAGCTCAGAAAACTCAAATACCTGCTAGAAGTGGAGGATGGAGTTTGTGGCTCAGAATTTGTGTTAATGAGAACCACAATGTGAGGTCATGTATTCATTAGTGGCTTCAACAAATTGAGCACTTAGTAGGCATTGTGCTGGAGTTATGATTTTAGTAGGGGACAAAACATATAATTCCAAGACTGTAAGTGCTTTGGGGAAGACAAAGTAAACAGACAATTAAAATTACACTAGTCTCTCATTCAAGTACTAACCAGGCCTGACCCTGCTTATCTTCCAAGATCATATAAGATCAGATGTGATCAAGGTGGTATGCACCTCCTGGGTTCCATTTTCAGTAACAGCTCCTGTGGAAGTGCAGAGTATCTTGGGGAAGCCATCCTTCACCATCCCTTTCTCCCCAAGGCTGACCAAGGTGGCCAAGCTTTTTTTTCAGGAAGTCCACTCTCCCATTCATGACTACAGTGTTGGAGTCCCCAGAATTCTCAGAATCTCCTCAGGCTACCAGTAGCATAATGATGTGTGACTTGGCTCTGGAAACCATTAGGAAGCAGCTGTGTGGCCAGCTTGGCAATGCCTACACTGGGCTCCAGTCCTGAGTGGCCACCACCAGCCACCAGGCTTCAGGAAGCACATGGCTCATCAGAGCCCCTTTGCTTCCCTCCCTTCAGATAGGCAGGCTGCAGCAAGCAAAAGCAGTTGGGATCTTTTATATCGAAACAGCAAAACACCAAAAAGGAAGTTGAGAGAACCCCACTCTTTACTATCCAAGCCACACACAAGCCTTCCTGACATTCTGTAAGCATGTGTGCCTTGTACCAAGTGGAAAATAAACTCTAAGTAGCCAGTAAATAATAATAATAATAATAATAATAATAATAAATAAAAGTAATAAAACTACATTTAACTATTATTTATGAATTGTCCCATTTACTCATCACAAAGTAGTAGAGGACTATTATTTTTCATAAACTTTTTATTTTATAATTGTTTTAGATTTCCAAAACCTTGTGAAGATAATACAGAGCATTCCCACATACTCCATATCTAGTCACCTCATTATTTTTTTTTTTAAATTTTTTTTTCAACGTTTTTTATTTATTTTTGGGACAGAGAGAGACAGAGCATGAACAGGGGAGGGGCAGAGAGAGAGGGAGACACAGAATCGGAAACAGGCTCCAGGCTCCGAGCCATCAGCCCAGAGCCTGACGCGGGGCTCGAACTCACGGACCGCGAGATCGTGACCTGGCTGAAGTCGGACGCTCAACCGACTGCGCCACCCAGGCGCCCCTAGTCACCTCATTATTAACATCCTTCATTAGTATGGTACATTTGTCACAATCAGTGATCCAATATTGCTACATTATTGATCATTAAAATTCATCTACTTTATTCAGATTTCCTTATTTTTCTGTGTAATATCTCTGTGTACTGTCCCAGTACCCCATTGGGACGCTGCATTACATTTAGTCATTAGGTCTCCTCTAGACTGTGATAATTTCTCAGACTTGCTTTGATTTCGATGATGTTAACAATTTTTAGGAATACTGGTCAGGTATTTTGTAATCTGTCCCTCAGTGGGACTCCTATGATTCAGGTGTTATTCCTTTTTAATAAATGAGTTCTCTAATTCTTGTACCACACTCTTTCCGTTAGTTTCCGTCTTTTTTTCTGTTTCATTATTCTCCATAATTTTGTCTTCTATATCACTGATTCACTGTTCTGCTTCGTCCAACCTTGCTGCTGTGGCATCCATTCAAAATTGTATCTTGTGGGGCACTTGGGTGGCTCAGTTGGTTGAGCGTCCAACTTCGGCTCAGGTCATGATCTCACAGTTCTTTGGATTCTCTGTCTCCCTCTCTCTATGCCCCTCCCCTGCCCTGGCTCTCTCTCTCTCTCTCTCTCTCTCTCTCTCTCTGCAAAAAATAAACATTGAAAAAAAATTTTTAATTAAAAAAAAAAAAGATTGCATCTCAGCTATAGCATTTTTTATTTCATCCTGACTAGATTTTACTTCTTTTATCTCCACAGAAAGGGATTTTATGCTTTTTTCAACCCCTGCTAGTATTCTTGCTATGATGGTTCTAAATTCTATTTCAGACATCTTGCTTGTATCTGTGTTGATTTAAAACCCTGACTGTCAATTCTTCCTGTTCTTTTTTTTTGGGGGGGGGGGGTGGTGAATTCCTTTGTTTTGTCATTTGGATAAATAAAAATAATTTATAAAATAAAGATTAAAAACTAAGAAATTAAAACAACAGAAAAAATTTAAAAAAGGGAGTTAGATCCTAGGTGTGTTTGGTCTGATTATTGAAAGGAGTTTGGTAGGATAGAAAAGAAAGGGAAAGAAAAGAAAAAAATGTAATAAAAAGTTTAAAAACTTTAAAAATTATCTGCAATAAAATAGAATTAAATGAAATAAAGAAAGCAAAATAGAATAAATTTACAAAAAAAAGTAGCAAAAAGAATTAAAATTTTTTCAAAAAAGAAAAATAAAGACAAAATTTTCTCTTTCTCTATACAAGAAAAGAAAGGAGAAAAAGAGGAATAAAAAACAATTTAAACAAAAGCAAAAAAAAAAAAAACAAAAAAAAAAAACCCTGAATAGATGAACCAGCAAACAGAATGAAAGCTGAATGGAATTACATCCAGTTTCCCCAGAACTGAAACTATGAAGCACGCGATAGTTCATACACTAAGCAGGTGGAGAGACGTGGTGGTCCTCTAGGGTGTGTGCATGGTGGGTGCAGTTGGGCAGGGCTTGGTGTTACAGCTCTGTTCTCCACTAGATGGTGCTGCTTAGCTTCCTGGGGTGGATGGCTCTGGTGTGTGAGCATGTGTATGAGCCTGTGTGGGAGAGGTGAAAATGGTGTCACCCAGTTTTCTAGTTTCTGGCACAGGAACTCTGCTCTCACTGACCTGCAATCAAGCACCCCTCTTTTTGTCTTAGGCTTCTGTCCATGCCCCACTTCTACAATGTCCATGTTCAAGCCATCAACCTGTGAGGCAGCACCTCCCTCCCAAATTTTATCTCAGATGAGGCTATGTTTCCAAATCCATCATTTCTGAGAACCCTGCAGCTTGGACCCAGTCTGACCCTCTGGGGGAGGGTCTTGCTGAGCAATGGCTGAGTGCTGGCTTGCCCATGAAAAAGTTCGTGGGATCACACAGCAGCAAAAGTTTGGAGATTATGGTAAATCACAATACACAGCTGGCGCCAGGTTTTACCACACTCTGGTGTCTTTGTTCTAATATCAGCAAATGTGGCTGTTCTCCGGGGTCTGCTGGGACCTTTGCCTATGGAGAGTCAATATGGCTTCTACAAAATGACCTCCATGCAGGGGAAGGGCTTTTCCCCATGTGGTCCATGGGCCCCTTGGACCTCGCAGTCTGCTTCTGGGGACTCACCTTGTTTCCTCACCAGAACACCACTGGGTATTGAGCTCCAGAATTTCTGACTCTGCACTCCCCTATTTATAGAGTCCTAATGGTATTGAAACCCTCTTCTTTCTCACTGTCAGTGGTTTTGGGAAACAGATTCTTATTCAGTCCCTTGTGACTGTTTCCACTCTTTCTCTTTCTCTCCAGCACTTTGGCAGGGAGTGCTTTGCCTGTACTCTCCCATTATACCACACTCTCCCCCCACCCTTCCTTGTCCTCTCTCTGCAGAAACAGCTCCCTACCCTCCATGGCTTCTCTCTCTCCCAGTTCACCTCTCTGGAGTGTGTACCTGCTGAATTCTGAGGCTCAAGTTATGCAGATTGTTGTGTTAATCCTCAGATCAATTTCCTAGGTGTGCAAAATGATTTGGAGCTGATCTAGCTGCATTTCAGAAGCTGAGAACTTCCATGGTGCTCAGCCATCTTGGCCCCCTTTAAAACTGTCCTTCAGTGGAGATTTATCTGATGTTTTCCCTCATAATTAGTAAGGGGTATGGGTTTGGGGAAATACAGAGATAAAGTGGCATTTTCCTCACATATAAAGGGAGCATGCTATCAACATGATGTATCACTGTTGATGTTGACCATAATCACCTGGCTGAGTTCATACTTGTCGGGTGTCTGTATTGTGAACTTACTCTTTTCCTCCCATTTCCTTATTGTATTCTTTGGAAGGAAGCTACTATATGCAGCCCGTGTTCAAGGCTCCTGAAAACAAGAGTATTTACCTAAATTACTTAAAATTCTTCTGCATGGAGAGTTGTCTCTCTTCCCCCATTTATTTATTTATTCAGTCATTTATTTATAACAGTATGGAGTTAGAGATATTTTTCTTATACTTGGGTTAAATCCAATACTAATTTATTTATTTTTTCCCTCAGATTGTTTAAGCTTTGTCTATTGAAAACTCTTTCTGTTGTATCTTATATACATTTGACATGCCCCCATCCTTTTACAAACTCTTCCTTACTTTGTGGCACTACAAGATGTTCTTGTATATTCCCTGCCACAGCCCTGGAATCAAGCATTTCTCCTAGGATTCTTGTTTCCTTTTATTGGAGAATGGAATTAGAAACCAAGATATGGGTGCTAAGTGTGCTCATTTTCACTCGTGTGTTATTGCTTCTTGGCTCTCCCAGCTGACAGAGCAGAAAATATATCTATACCTATCATTCTCTCTATATATGCATGTATATCTACATATCTATATTTATGTATCTGTATTCCCCCCCCTATATCTAATATATATCTGTGTCTATAAACATGAGGGTGTCAGGGTCTCCAAGACAAAGCAAGTAATGTCAACAAATTTCCTCAATTTTTGTTTTTCTGAGAAAGTCTCTTTTTCTTTCACTTAAAAACATTTTTTAAAGTTTATTTATTTTGAGAGGGAGAGAGAGCAAGAGCAGGTGAGAAGCAGAGAGGGAGAGAGAGAATCACAAAGCAGACAGTAGAGAGCCCATTGTGGGGCTCAGTCTTACCAACCATGAGATCGTGACCTGAGCCAAGAGTCAGACGCTTAACTGACTGAGCCACCCAAGTGCCCCTTATTTCACTTTTTAAGAATAATTTTGCTGCCAGGGTGCCTGGTGACTCAGTTAAGCGCCCAAATCTTGATTTTGGTTCAGATTATGATTTAATGGTTTCATGAGACTGAGCCCCACATCTGGCTTTGCATCAATAGTGCAGAGCCTGCTTAGGATTCTCTCTCTCCCTCTCTCTCTCTGCCTCTCCCCTGCTCATGCATGTGTACTCTTTCTCTCTAAATAAATAAATAAATATTTAAAAAACAAAAGAATAATCTTGCTGGATACAGAATTCTATGTTGACTTCTTTTAATACTCTAGATAGTTCACTCCATTCTCTTCTTACTGGCATGGTTTCTGAAGAGGAGCCCAATGTAAATATCATTCTTGTTCTTCTGTAAGTAAGACTCTCATTCCTCTGATTTCTTACAAGATTTTCTCTTTATCTTTGATTTTCTACAGTTTGAATAGGGTGTGCTTATGTAGATATATAGTTTTTTTTTTAAAAATACTACTTTGTGTTCTTTGAGCTTCCTGTATCTGTGATTTAATGTCTCTCTAGTTTTGGAAAATTCTCAGCAATTATTACTTCAAACATTTCTTTGATTCTTTTCTCACTTTTCCTTCCAATATTCCAATTATGTTTACATTATTCCTTTAGTAATTGTCTCACAGTTTTGTACATTCTGCTCTTTTGCATTCCTTCTTCTTTTTGCGTTTTGGTTTTAGAAGTTCCTATTGACTTGTCTTCACACTTACTGATTCTTTTCTTCCTTGTGTTCAATCTACTGGTGAACCCCTCAAAGGCATTCCTCATTTATTACTGTGCTTATTTCTAGCATTTCCTTTTAATTCTTTCTTAAAGTCTCCATATCTCTGCTTACATTACTACTCCTTTCTTACATGTTGTCCACTTTTCCCATTAAAGCCCTTATCATATTGAGCATATTTATCTTTAACTCCCTAGTATAATAATTCCCAAATCTCTGCCATATTTGAGTCTGGGTCTCATCCTTTCTTGGTCCCTTCTGACTGCTTATTTTTACTTTTAGTATGCCTTGTAATTTTCTGTTGAAAGGTGGACATACTATATTGAGTAATGGAAATGAGTAGATAGGCCTTTACTGTGAGGTTTTATGTTTATCTGGTTAGGGGTTAGGCTGTGTTATAGTTGTAGGTGTCAAAGAATAAAACTTCTAGCATCTTTGTGTGTTCTCTCTTGTCTTTGGGTTTTCCTAGAGACTAAAGAGAATCTGCCTTCTTTTCACAACAACCCCCTATTATTTTGCAGGAGCACTCTTGATACAGAGTTAAGATGTGGTATGAAAGGAAGCCTTAGATAGTTGTATGATTAGGTCTCAGTCTTTTAGTGAGTCTGTCTCCCTGTGATATGACCTTCACAAGTATCTTTCAGTCTTTCTCTACTCTGGTGTTGCAGGAAAGGTAGAGAGGGCCAGAGGTGGGTATTACCCTTCCCTCAGGTTGGTTAACTTCTAGTAAAACAGTTTCTCTTGAGGGTAGGCCTTGTTAAGGCTACTACTACTTGTTAAGGCTAATGACTACTTTCCCCTCCTCCTGCCAGAAGCACTAAGGGATTTGCCTCCGATCTTCCCCTGAGAACCTGATGTGTGACTCCTAGAGGTAAAACTCACAAAATCATGGGGTCCCTCATAAGACCAGACCCCCAAGAATTTTTAATTCTCAACTAGTTCTCTATTTAGTTTTATTTATTTCTCAACAATTTTAATTCTCAATTAGTTCACATGATGCTTCCAGCAATTTTAAAGTGTTCCCGTCAGCAGCTTCTACTTGTGCATTTCTGCTCAAGCAAGCTGTGTTTTTCTGCCTCTCCAGTGTTGGGGGCAGCACTCTGCCCTGTGACCTCAATTTTCTTGTGGATCTAAGAAGAGTTTTGATTTACAGTTTTTTCTTCTTGTGAGAATGGGAGTGAGGACCTCCAAACTCTTTACATGCTGGAATGAAATCTGGAAGGCTAGCAATCAACCGCCTCTAGATCATGAAAACAACATGGCTTATGCTCAGCACTTGCCTTGCTTTGGGGAGTCCTTTTGGTAAGTGCAAGGCATTGGGTGTCTAGATGGCTAGCGTTAAGGAAATACCTTAGGTGCTGATTCTCTGGAGACACGGTGTAAAGACCTGTATTGTCATAATTCATTGCTGGAAGAAATAAGCATGTCCTTTGTGACTCCACTGGGAGACAGTCCTTGGCACCTTGCATCTGGCTTCCTCCTGGCTTTGATCATATGCCTTCTTTTACTAGTTTTCCCTTATTTCCTTTCCTTGTAATAAATCTTAGTGAGAAGTATGATTACATAGTGAGTTCTGTGAGCTGTCTTGGTGGATCAGTGGGACTGGGTATGAAAAAAACAAAACAAAACAAAACATAGGAAAACAAACATGTTGGGATTTTAATAGAAGTGTCATTGAAACTGAAGATCACTTTGGGTAGTGATTCATCTGAACAATATTAAATCTTCTAATTCATGAAAATGGAGATTTTTTTCATTTTATTCAGGCCCTTTAAAATTTCTTTCTTATAGTTCTCAGTGCACAACTCTGTTTTCTCCTGAGTTACTTTATTGCTATTATATTCCTCTTGATGCTATTATAAATGAAATTGTTTCCTTAATTTCTTTTTTGTAGTGTTCAGTGCTAATGTATAGAAATGCAACTGATTTTCATGTATTGCTTTTATACCCCGCAACATTGCTGAGTTTTGCTTATTGGCTCCAATAATATGTCAGGTTGTTTTTAAAAAATTATAATATGTCAGGGGTTTTTTTTTTGGTGTGAAATCTTTGCAAGTGTGTGTTCTGATAAAACTTTATTTATAAAAACAGGCTGAGGCTAACTGATTTCTGCTTTAAACCAAAAACCTGGGGGTAATTTGCTGTGACCATGCACAGAGACACTGAGGACGCAACCCAGTTGTGCTTATTATGTGAGCAAATAAGTCCTTTCTTCCTCCTTTACTGCCTTTTCTTGCTTCATAGCTTAAAAGTAGTTTTATTAATTTTCCTTTATTTAATAAAAATGTAAATATTTAAGGTATACAATAGTATGCTCTGATATATATAGTGAAATGATCATTACAATCAAACTAATTAACATATCCATCTCACATAGTCACTTCTATTTTTTGGCAGTGAGAGCATCTGAGAATTACTTTTTTCTTTAATTTTTTAAAACATTTATTTATTTTTGAGAGACAGAAAGAAACAGAGCATTGAGCAGGAGAGGGGTAGAGGGAGAGAGAGAGATGAACCCAAAGCAGGCTCTAGGCTCTGAGCTGTCAGCACAGAACCTGACATGTGACTTGAACCCACAAACTGTGAGATCATGACCTGAGCTGAAGTTGGACACTTAACCAACTGAGCCACCCAGGGGCCCCTGAGAGCTACTCTTTTACCAAATTTCTAGTACACAGTACAATATTATTAACTATAGTCAACTTGATGTACATTATATCTCTAGAACTTGTTCACCCTGTATAACTGAAACCTTGCCCCCTTGGCCATAAGGTAAACCATCCTTGCAACTGAGAATTCCACTTATTCACAGTGAATTCAGCTTACTAGTATTTTGTTGAGGATTTTTGCATTTTTATTCATAAGGAATATTGGCCTGAAATTTCCTTTTCTTGTAGTGTCTTTTTCTGGCTTTGGTATCAGGGTATTTTTGGCCTCATCAGATTAGTCAGGAAGTGTTCCTTCTTCAATCCTTCTGGGGGGGGGGGATGATTTTGAGAAGGATTGGTGAAGCCATTCAGCCCTGGGCTTTCTTTGTTGGGTGGTTTTGTGATTATTGATTTAATTTCTTTAGTAGTTACGGGTCTATTCAGATTTTCTACTTCATGAGTTAGTTTATGTAGATTGCATGTTTCTAGCAATTTGTCATTTAATCTAGGTAATCAATTTTTTTTTGCTGTATAATTTATCACAGTATTCTCTTATCCTTTTTATTTCTGTAAAATTGGCATAAGCACTTTCATTTCTGATTCTGGTAATTTAAGTCTTTTTCTATTTTTCTTTTTCTTGGTCAGTCAGATTTGTCAATTTTGTTGATTTTTGATTTTCTGTATTGTCCTTTTATTCTCTAGTTTATCTATATCTGCTCTAATCTTTATTATTTCCTTCCTTCTACTTGCTTTGAGTTTAGGTTACTCTTTTAAAAAATTCCTTAAGATGTACAATTAAGGTATTGACTTGAGATCTTTTTCAATGTATGCATTTACAGTTACAGATTTCTGTCTGTACTACCTTTGTTACAATCCATAAGTTTTGGCATGTTGTGTTTTTGTTTTTCTTTGACTAAAGGTATTTTCATTTTCTTTGTGATTTCTTCTTTCACCCATTGGTTGTTTAAGGGCATGCCATTCAATTTCCACATATTTGTAAATTTTCCAATTTTTCTTCTGCTACTGATTTCTAGTTGCATTCCACTGTGATCAGAAAAGATGTTTTATGAGATTTAAATCTTTTAAAATTTATTAAGACTTATTGTGTATCCTGGGGAACCTGGTGGTTCAGTTGGTTAGGCATCCCACTTTGGCTCAGGTCATGATCTCTCAGTTGGTGGGTTTGAGCACCACACCGGGCTCTGTGCTGACAGCTCAGAGCCTGGAGCCTTCTTCAGATACTGTGTTTCCCTCTGTCTGTACCCCTCCCCTGTTTCACTCTGACTCACTCTCTCTCTCTCTCACACACACACACAAATAAACATTAAGGGAAAAAACAACAAAAATACTTATTGTGTAGCCTAACAAATAGTTTATCCTGGAGAATATCCCATGTGTACTTGAGAAGAATGTGCATTCTGCTCTTCTTGGGTAGAGTATTCTGTATATGTCCGTTGTGTATGTGTATAATTGGTTTAGAGTGTCGTTTAATTATTGAAAGATGGGCATTTTAGTCTCCAACTACTATTGTAGAAAATTCTATTTTTCCTTTCTGTTTTTGCTATATATATTTTGGGGGCTGTGTTGTTGGTGCCTGTATGTTTATAATTGTTATATTCTCTTGCTGTGTTGAACCTTTTATTAATAGTCTCTGTTTCACATAACCCATTTTTATATACAGTCTATTTTTTTCTGACAGTAATATAGCAACCCAGCTGCCTTTTGGTTAGTCTTTGCATGAGATACCTTTTCCATCTTTTTGCTTTGAATTTTTTGTGTGTACTTACATCTAAAGTGAATATCTAGCAGCATCTGGATGGATGATGTATTTTATCCAACTTTTCAATGTATGTTTTTAATAGGAGAGTTATTTTCATTTAACCAGATTACTGATAAAGAAGGATTTACTTCTCTTTACCTATTTGTTTTGGGTATGTCTTTTATGCTTTTTGTTTCTCAGTTTTTTTATTACTGCCCTCCCTTTTCTGGGTAGTGTGCCACTTTGATTCCCTTTTTAACAGTTATTTCTTAATTACCTTAGAGATTACAATTAACATATTACAGTGTAATTTAAATAATATCAACTTAGTTTCAATAGTATGTACTCTAATCCTATATATCTCTGTTCCTACCCCAACTATTATTGTCACAGATGACATCTCTATGCACTGCATAGCCATTAATATTGACTTAAAATGATTGTGTTCTGCATTTGGCTATTATATAGGAAAAAGAGAGAAGTTGCAAACCATACCAAAAGTACAGTAATACTGGCTTTCATATTTACCCATGTGGTTACCTTTACCAGTGTTCTTTACTTTTTTCTTATTACTTTGAGTTACTCTTCAGTGTCCTTTCATTTCAGCCTGAAAGGTTCTCTTTAGTGTTTCTTTTTTAAATTAACTTTTTAAAAGTTTTTTAAAATTTATTTGTTTATTTTTTTAACAGGAAGTTTTTAAAAAAATTTTTTTAATATGAAAAAATATGGAACGCTTCACAAATTTGCATGTCATCCTTGCGCAGGGGCCATGCTAATCTTCTCTGTATCATTCCAATTTTAGGATATGTGCTGCTGAAGCGAGCACTAAAATTTATTTTTGAGAGAAAGTGTGAGTGGGGGAGGGACAGAGAGAGAGGGAAAGAGAGAACCCCAAGCAGGCTCCACACTGTCAATGCAGAGCCCGACGTGGTCTCAAATCCACAAGCCATGAGATCCTGACCTGAGCTGAAGTTGCCGCTCAACTGACTGAGCCACTCAGGCTCCCCAAGGGAAATCAACTTTTAATTTTAGGGAAGATCCTTTGTAGGTGATGAGTTCGTTTTCTCTTACTATTTTCCAAATTCCTTATTTGTCTTTGGGTTTCAACAAATTGACTGTAATGTGTTGTGGCATAAATCTCTTTGAGTTTATCCTCCTTGGAATTGATGGATGTATATATTCATGTGTTTCCTCAGACTTGAGAACTTTTGGGACATTATTTCTTCAAATATTTTTTCAGCCCTTCCTATCTCTCTTCTTTGGAACTCCTAAAATGAGAATGTTGATGAGTTTGATGGTGTCCCACAGACTCTATTCATTTTTATTCATTCTTTTTTCCTTCTTTTCTTCATACTGGATAATTTCAAGTTCAGCAATCCTTTCTTCTGTTTGGTCAAATCTGATTTGAACCTCCCTAGTGAGTTTTTTATTTTAGTTATTGTATTCGTCAGCTTGAGAATTTGTTTGTTTTACTATTAAAATTTCTATGTCTTTATTGATATTCTCATTTTTTCTTACATCATTTTCCTTATTCCCTTTACTGTTTCCCAGGGTTTCCTTTAAATCATTGTACATCTTTAAGATAGTTGATTAAATATCTTTGACTAATAATTCTAATATCTGGTTTTACTAAGGATGATTGCTTCCAAATTCTTTTATTTTTACTGCAAATCAGCTATATTTGCCTGTTTCTTTGTATGTTTTACTATTTTTTGTTCAAAACTGGACATTTTGAGTGTTATGTTGTATAATTCTGAGAATGTATCCTCTCAGTCCTCAGTAATTGCTAAGTCTTGCTTGTGGAGGGTTTCATTTATCTGTTTGTGACTTTTCCCAACTTTTTTTCTTTTGTAAAGTGTGTATTCCTCATTGTATGTAGTAATTGAAGTTTCTGTTTTGCTATCTCTGTGATCAGCCAGTGGCCTAGCAAGGATTTTCTTAAATGTCTGACTCCCAAAAGAGGGGGGAAAGTACTGCCTTTTAAAATTTCCTTGGGCGCCTGGGTGGCGCAGTCGGTTAAGCGTCCGACTTCAGCCAGGTCACGATCTCGCGGTCCGTGAGTTCGAGCCCCGCGTCGGGCTCTGGGCTGATGGCTCAGAGCCTGGAGCCTGTTTCCGATTCTGTGTCTGCCTCTCTCTCTGTCCCTCCCCTGTTCATGCTCTGTCTCTCTCTGTCCCAAAAATAAATAAACATTGAAAAAAAAAATTTAAAATTTCCTGGAAGTTGCTTCAGCCTTTGGGGGTTAAAACTGCAGCTGCCAGTCTTTGTGCTGGCCCCTCAGTGATCAAAAGGAACATCAGCACTCAGAACATACAATCTACATGTAGGGAGGAGAAGGTCCTTACTGCCCACCCTGGCTCCAGAAAGCTGCACCAGGAACAAGTTCAGCTTCCCCCACTGCCTCCTACAGGAGGGATGGGGAGTAACACCTCATGAAATGCTGAAATTTGCTGACATTTACCAACCTCTTCATCATCTTCTTCCCTGGGTGTTGCAAATGTTTGACTGACTCTAGAGTTCCAGAATATTTGATTCAGACAATTCTGCCAGCTTAGGAGCTGTTTAGGTGGAGGAATGGATCTTTGGAGCTTCCTACTCTACCGTTTTCTGTCTATATGTAAGTTTTTATTTCTCTTGAGTAAATATCTGAGAGTAAAATGGGAAGAATATGTTTAATTTTTAAGAAACTGCCAAACTGCTCTCCAGCATGGTTTCCAAAGTACCATTTTAAACAATCCCACTAGCAATGTATGAGAGCTCAGTTGCTCTGCATCTTTCCCAGTGATATGTATGGTCAGACTTTAATTTTAGATATTCTGGTAAGTGTGTAGACATATTCCATTGTCATTTTAATTTGCATTTCCCTAATGATGGGAAATTGTGATGTTGAACATACTTTCATATGCTTTTTTCCATCTGCATTTCTTCTTTGGTGAAGCATCTGTTCAATCTTTTGCCCATTTTTACTTGGATTGTTTCTTTTTTTGTTAGTATTGAAATATGAGAGTTCTTTATATATTCTGAATGAAAGTCCTTTATCAGATATTATTTGGAAATATGTTCCCCCAATCTGTGGTTTGCCTTTTCATTATTTTTATTATTATTTTTTTTTAGAGAGTGAGAAAGCAGGGGAGAGAGGCAGAGGGGGAGAAAGAGAGACAGAGGATCTTAAGCAGGCTCCACACTCAGTGCAGAGCTCGATGTGGGGTTCTATGCCACGGCCCTGGGATCATGACCTGAGCCGAAATCAAGAGTTGGACGCTTAACTGCCTGAGCTGCCCAGGAGCCCCAAACTTTTCATTATTTTAACATATCTTTCAGTGACTATTATTAATCTCTTATTGATTATTATCAACATGTAGATTGTCTCATTTGCTTATCAGAAAATAGTAGAAGAGGTATTATTCCAGTTTTGCTGGTGAAGAAACTAAGGCTCAGAGGAGTTTTCCACTTGTGCAAGGTCACATATTAGTAAGTGGTGGAGCCACAACTTGAAACTAGGGCCTTCTGAATCCATGGATTGGGCTCTTAGCCCCAGTTCTAGCTTAACACCCACACTTTGGCTGTTAATATTAAGTTCCCTTCTGGGTAAATGTTTGGCACCATAACCTCTGCCACTACAATGAGGCAGGTCTGCCCAGCCTCTTTCCATGATCCCGCTTTTCCATCTTCTTTTCTCCAGACTGGTTGAGGAAGTGAAGGAGCTGTGTGATGGACTGGAATTAGAAAATGAAGATGTTTACATGGCAACCACCTTTGGGGACTTCATCCAACTATTAGTGAAGAAGCTACGAGGGGACAATAAAGAGAGCGAGTGCATCATTGACTATGTGAGTCCTGGGCCCCTCCACGTGGGCTTGGCTCTGCAGACTTCTCAAACACTCACATCCGTGGATCCACAATGACACATGGGGAAAACTTGGACATCCCAGAAACCAGGGCACTCAAGAGCCCAGCTTCAGTGTCCCAAACTCTCCCTGGTAACCCTGATAGCCTGAGGCTGCCAGTCCAATTAGCCCAGTGCAACAGAGGAAATTGTTGTCTATGGGACAAATTCCGACCCCCAAAGATATGAGAGTAGGATATTAAGAAGTGGCTTTTACAGAGTACTTCTCACCCTCTTTCTCCTTTGGTGGTTTTTCCCAGTAGTTGCCTCCTTGCTGCTGTGGCCCTGGCCCCTACCGGATCACCCTTCCAGGACTCTAGTTCTGCTGGGGGACCCTAGACCCTAGTTCTGGGACCACCACTTCCTCCCTTTGTCCTTCTAATCTAGTAATGGCAGGCGCTTGCTGCTGTTATCAATCTCTGGGTTGACTCATGGCCTCTCAGCTCTTTCATCACCTGTGCAACCAACTGCATGCATTAAATTCCTTTTGTTGAAATGCCAAAAGAGAGAGAAGAAGGGATGGAGGGAGGAAGCTAGACAGGAAGAGAGGGAGAGAAAGAGACAGAGAATGAGGAATTGGGAACTTTTTCCCAATAAGGGAAACAAGTGATCCTATACATTCAATTTGTATATATGGAAGTGTAATGATGTAATTGCAAATTTATTTTTAAATTTTTAAATGTTTTATTCATTTTTGAGAGAGAGAAAGAGAGAGAGAGTGTGTGTGTGTGTGTGTGTAAGTGGTGAGGGACAGAGAGGCAGGGGGCAGAGTATCTGAAGTGGGCTCTGTGTTGACCATAGAGAGCCCAATGCAGGGCTTGAACTCATGAATCTTGAGATCACCCAAGCACCCCTGCTAGCTTATTTTTAAAAGAAACTCTTGAAAAATCATCCTGAGGTGTATTGGTAGGCTACGAGCTCCCACAGGAATTATCATTGGGATAGTTTGGAACAAAAGCTGATGAAGAAAGTGTAGGCAGCCAGGATGGATACCAGGTTGGCCTTAGGATTGCAGACAGATGACTGATGAACAGATTTCAGGAGAAGAATGGTGTCCCAGAGGATGCCATTTGGGATGGAATTTCAGGTCTACAGGGAAGTGAGTGATGGGGTTGGTGTCATGTCTGGTGACTCACAAGTGTCTGTCTGCCAACTGGCACTTCCTACTTGCAGAGGCCTAGCAACCAGCCTGAGATCACACAGCAGGTAAATGGCAGGACAGGGGTTGCAGGCCAAGCAGCCTGACCTCAGATTCTGTGCTCTTCATCGCTTCTTATTGTTCAGCTGCCACCACTGCCCACATAATAGCTCCCTGAGCCAAGGAAGGCAGCAGAACTGGATTTGGCTAGAGACCTGAGAAGGCCAAGGGGCCTTGAGCCCTGGCTCCTTGGCTATCTGTGTGTGTGTGCATGAGTGTGCACAAGTGTGCATGAGTGCACACGCATGTGTGTGCATGAATGGTTATCTATCCATCTCTGAGTGTTTCCTATGTCCTTCTGTGGGTCCGTATCTGCCACTGATGCACATTGTGAAGGATCCACACTGCAGTGAATCCCTGTAAAACTTCCTTTCCCAGGTGGAAAAGGCGGTGAACAAGCTCACCCTCCGAATGCCCCACCAACTCTTCATTGGGGGACTGTTTGTGGATGCTGAGGGTGCCAAGACCTATGAGACCATCAACCCAACAGACGGAAGTGTGAGTGCAGGTTTAGCACCCCCTTCTGCTCTCCTTCCACCTGCCCCCTCCTTGGCCTTTTCTTCTCTCTCATCTACTCCCTCACCTGGTGTCTGGGGACCCCTGCTTAGGGGGCCTCTATTCGCACACAGAATGGTTGTAGTCAGTTTCCAGCCTTCCCTACAGGAATGGCCCAGAGGGGAGCTAGACCAGGAAGGCAGGAGGATTCCAAAGGTCTGGAGCCTGCTTCAGAGATGGACCAGAGCTAAAATCCCCCATGGAAGAAATGAAGCCATTCCCTCCCCCTCCACGCATCAACAACAACCTCAGCATGGGCCTTACCCTCTTGAATATGTGTACACCCCACTGTTGGGAATTCTTCCTTGAATCTCATGTTTGTCAGACTTTCTTGACTGTGACCCTTTTTTGTCATAACCCAGTATGTGCATATTGTATTCTCACATACACACCTACCTGAAACAACACTTACTCCTACAGGTGTATACTCAGTTTTCCATTCTGCCCTACCTATGGCATCCCTCAGGGCCTGCGGAAAGCACATAGCACACTCAACTGGGTCACTGGAAGGGAGTTTAAAGAAAATAATTGACAAAGGGGTGGACTGGCTGTGGGGACACAAACAAGGGGATACAGTACCCTCGGGCAGAAACATGAGCTGTTACCACCTTGAGGCCTATTTGGGGAATCCCAGAAGGGAAGCTGTCTGGACAGGGTTGCCTGGGTGCTGGGCCCTTGGGCAGGGAGGGTGTACCATGCCTTTGGTAACAAGAAGGGTGCTGGCCTTGCACCTCCCACTTCTTCTCCTCCTGGCTTTCCTTTGGCCATGCCCAGGTGTCAGGAGGTGTGGGAACCTGCACTATAGTGCAAGTGGGCACTGTCAGGACACAGAGCAAGGATGGGGGACAGGAATGGTCCTGTCACCTTCAACATCTAGACTATTTCACTTAAGAAATAGACTTTCTGCCTAGAACTTACCAAATTAATGGGCTTCTGCTCTTGGTTTGACAATGCTAAGCTGATCCTCAGCCTCATAGCTGCAGCCTGAGTCTGTTACTCTATTTGGGCTCAGTGGGCAAATGAAAAGAAGGGTCCTGGTATGTAGAAACACAAGCAAACCTCTTTGAAGGTCCCTAGCTTTCCTCATTGTGCACACCCTTCCATGGCCCTCCTGTTTGCCTACTGTCCCCACTGAGCCCTCCCAGGTAGCCAGGGGAGCGGTGGCATGGGGCATCTGTGTACGCGGAGTCCAGGGAGGGCTTCATGGCTCTGCTCCACCATAGGTCATCTGCCAGGTGTCCCTGGCCCAGGTTAGCGATGTTGACAAGGCAGTGGCTGCCGCTAAGGATGCCTTTGAGAATGGATTGTGGGGGAAGATCAGTGCACGGGATCGAGGCCGGCTCCTGTACAGGTGAGAACCCCACAAACTCCTGTCAGCTACTTCACCTTATGTTTGGGTTGGAACTGCATGCTCGGGTATTGCCAGGAGGAAGTTGGGGTCCCAAACAGGTTGTGTGACCAAGGCCTGAGACTCAGAAAAGCTTCTCAGAGGAAGTGACTTGAGATGCAGGAAGAATTTCACCAGACACAAGTAGCCTTAAGGGAAAAATGTCCTCAGTGGAGGGAACAGTGTGATTGAAGATAAGGAGGCACAAAAATGAAAGTGCTGATAAGATGGGAGCGGCAAACTGGCAAAGTTAATGGATGGTCCTGGGCAGTCTCAGACATGTAAAACACTTTTCTGAGTGGACTGGACCAGAGGAGGGATCACAGCTACTTTATGCAGAAGCCAGCAAGGGAAGGATGGGGTCTGTTCTTCCTGCTGGTCCTTGCTCAGATCTCCCTGACTGCTAGAATCTCACATTTTCTTTTTTTTTTCTAAAACCAGGGAAGAAGGGGCTCTCTCCCCTTAGCTTCATCAGAAGTATTAGGGAAGGATGTAGAGTTTATCCACTTATGACCATGGGGTGGGAGTGTGGCCTGGAAGAGAGATACTACTCCCCTAGAAATAGGTGGTCCCAATGGGGGAAGAGCAGTTGCCCCCCCAAAGAAGTGGGGTGATGGTTACAGAAGGGAGGGTGCTGCACAGATGAACTAAGCAGTGTCGAAAAGCCTAGTGAACAAGCCAGTTTCAGGAACCTGACTTTATGCTCTGGGTCCTGGGGAAGCTGTCAGGCATAGAGTCTGGTCATGATGTGGTCCAAATGTTCTTGTCATCTGGTGGGAGAGAGGCCCCATCTTGGCCTTGCGGTCAGAATGTCATTTTCTTTCCTATTCAGAGGCCAGAAACACCAGGACAGCCTCCAGCACAGGAAACCAGAGAGAGGGTCCTGTCTAGTTTCCAAATGGAATAGAGATGGTACGGGTTGGGGCAGGCAAGGGTGCACCCAGCCTGCTCTAACTCAAGTTAGTTTCAAGACCCCTTGAAGAGCCTATCAATTTTAGGAAGCCATTGCCTAGTGACCTAGTGACCCCAGATTAGGCAAAACTGAAACATGCAAGCCCAGGCTGGTGATCCTGAGAGAGGAGCCTTCTGGCCCTGAAGCAGACTCCAGAGGTAGATGTTTGCTGATCCAAGAGTGTTTCCCTTGAGCAGTTCTGCTGCCATCTAGTGGCATGTGTCATAATAACACCACCAGCAACATGATAGTGAAGGGTTGGGTGCCTGAACAGCTCTAAGTAGAGACCTGGACTGCTTTGACAGACATCTCAAGCCCAGACCTGAGAACTCCTAGGAACCTGGTCCTGCCTCACGCAACCTCCCAGTCCCCATGGTGGAGGTTCGCCCATTGCTGGCTCAGCAGCCCCTGGTTCAATGAGGAAAATAGACCACCATGGATACATATTATGGAATGCAGAATGCATTATAGGGTTCAGACATTATGCAATTGTGGGAGAAGCTGGGAAGAAAGATCTAGAAAAGAGAGTTAAAGAAAGTCACTAGATGGGCCCCAAGAACCACTGAGGGACAAGATAGAGCCTCTCAGGAACCTAGAGAGCCAGTGTCCCCAGCCGCCAGAGAGGGACCACCAAGAGCTGGTGGCAGAGTCTGTAGGAAGCTGTCACCTTTTGTTCGGACACTTCCTTAGGTCCACAGACAAGAATCTGGTGGTGAACCAGGCTGCTAGGAGTGAGGCTGAGCCTTGTGGCACCCCACACTTGCCTTTTGCTCATGGCTGTCCTGAGGACCTCTGGGGTGACTTTGGTTGCTTCACTGCCTTTCCCACCCCTGGTACTTTCTGGGGACAGGATGCTGGAGGCAGAGGTACAGCTCAGCAAAGTTGACAGTGAACAATCCCACTCAGTTCTCGCTGAGCTTTCCAAATGGCATGCTCAGGTGATAGTTACTTTAGGGTTTTATGACATGGCCACATCACATGCAGGTGACCTTGTCTGGTAGAATTGGAGGGGTTTGGGGCTGATCAAGGGAAAAGATAGGACTATGAGAAGTAGAAACACAATACAAGTTTCAGGAGGCATCACTCCCATAGTGGGAGACCCTCCAGAGACTATAGTGGGGGGTCTCTACTCAGAATAGGAAGAGTGCAAAGCAACTCTTGGAGGTTGGGGGATCAGAGGGGGGCGGGCTCCCATGTCCTGGCAATGTTGCTCAGCAGCAGAACAGGGATCTTTGGGTCAGAGGGCTGGGAAGGCAACAGCTGTAAGTGCATAGTCCATCTCTCCAATGATAATAGCTGTCAAGTGGGATTCCCAGGGGATGTAAAGCAAGACTTTAAATAGCTAAAAGTCTGCTTGTTTGGGTTATGTTTAAAATAATTGGATACCTAAATGTGTATCCAGCAAGCTTTTAAGCTGACAGGTCTCACCCTGCAGTGAAGAACCTAGGGGCCAATACACAGAGACCATCTTTGGCCTATTTATTTTTTTTAAGTTTTTTAATGTTTATTTTTGAGAGAGAGAAAGAGACAAGCAAGGAAGGTGCAGAGAGAGAGGGAGACAGAATCCAAAGCAGGCTCCAGGCTCTAAACTGTCAGCACAGAGCCCAATGTGGGGCTTGAACTCGCAAACCTCGAGATCATAACCTGAACCAAAGTTGGATGCTTAACCAACTGAGCCACCCAGGTGCCCCTGGCTTATTTATAATATAGATTTATACCTGTGACACATCTCTTTTTCTAGTTGATAGAACCCTAGTCTTTGAAATGCCACAACATGGTGTTTCATTATTTGGTCTATAATCCTTCTCAAAAAGTTATTTACACCTTTGCTGTTCTTAACTAGAGAAGTACCTGGGTGTGTCACTGTGTCTGAAGTAACCATGTGACTATGCCACTAAATTGCTCATGTCTGTTCAGCCCACAGTTTCACTCACAAGCCTTATGCTACATACTGACTGTGTGCCCAGTGGGTGTAGGAGGTCCAGTAGGGAGCAGGAGACCAAATCCTGTCCCAGGCGTCAGGGAGAGGCAAATAGTCCTGGAATACTCAACTAAGTGAATAACTGTAACAGTCATGCAAGGTTTGAAGAAAGGTAGAGGTTGCTATCAGGACACTGGAGGGATATGTTATTAGTGTAGAGAGGGCAGGAATTAGGGTTGGCTTCCCAGGGAGAGTGTGTACTTGGGGTGTTTAGGCCATGCCATGGCTGAATGCAGAGAGGAGCTGGTCAGCAGTCTTTTGTCCCAGACTTATCTCTGGGCCAGAGCTCCCCCATGTACAAGTTTGAGAGCCACTCTGGGTCTGTGGCCTCCACCTTCCTCTGGGCACCCTGTTCCCTGGGCACTCTGCTTTTGGGGCTCCTTTATATCAGAGAAGGGGGCACAGTCCTAATTCCCAGGCTGCCCATAGCAGCACACCCACCAGAATCACAGGAGGGCAACTGGATTTCAGAGAGCTAACAAGGAGAGCTGTGTAGATGAACCTTCCCTTGAATCTCTCCCATCATCTCCCCTCCCCCTTCCCACAGATACCATCCTTGGGGGCACACTCCACTGGATCAGCTGGTGCTTTCCCCTCATCAAGGTTGTCCAGAGACAGGGTGACCTTTTTGGATGGTGACCTCCTTACTGCAGAGGCAGAGGGACTGCTTTTGCAGAATCATGTGTGTTATTATAAAGTAGTTAATGCATCCATATTTTATGAAGGAAGAAAGGAAAAGAAAGGAGAGGAGAGAGGGACAGAAGGGCATCATCCTCATACCCATCCAGCAAAGTAAACCTTACTGTCCCATCTCACAGATCAGAAAACCGAGGTCAGCACATCTGAGTGTGACAGAGCTGGGAGTGCAGGGCAGAGGCGCTTGTTCATTGAAGAAGGGCCTCGAAAGAATAAGCAAGGCTGGGCCTGACCTGAGCCCATCTCCCTCCCCTTCTCCACCCCTTGCCCAGGTTGGCAGACCTCATGGAACAGCACCAGGAAGAGCTGGCCACCATCGAGGCTCTGGATGCAGGCGCTGTCTACACACTGGCCCTGAAGACCCACGTGGGCATGTCCATCCAGACCTTCCGCTACTTTGCTGGCTGGTGTGACAAAATTCAGGTGGGGCTGAGGCTCTTACCCACCAAGTGAGAGCTCACACAGGCAAGCTGGGCTCAGCAGGAAACTCTAGGGCAGTGTGTTAGCCTACATACTGCATAAAAAATGACCCAGTTTATTGGTTTAAAACAACCCATCAGCTTACATTTCTGCAGATGGGAAGTTCAGGCAGGCTTGGCTGGGTTCCATGCTAGGATTTCACAAGATCAGTGTCTAGGCTGGGCTTTATCTGGAGCTCTGGGGAGACCCTGCCTGCAGGCCTGTTCAGGTGTTGGCAGAACTCAACTCCTGTTGTTGCAGGACCGAAGGTCCAGGTCCTTGCCAGCTTCTGGCCGAGGCTACTGCAGGCCTCACTCTGGCCCTTGCCACCGCCCACCCCCCCTTGCCTTTCTCAGGCTTGGCATCCCTCTCTCTTAAACTGGAGAAAACTCTGCCTTTATGGAGGTTCCCGAGGTCATGCTGGGGCCATCTGCATCATCTCCCTGTCCTCAGGTCAACTGTGCCATTCCACATCTTTGCAGAAGGGGTAGCTCACCATCTCCTGGATCCCAGGGATCAGGATGTGACCTTGGAAGCCATTTCCAGTGGTTTGCCCACCAGAGGCAGGGATGGGTCAACCCTTCCCCAGAGATATCCATTACCAACAGGTTCATTGGGGTCTCTGCCAGAAATGGGTTCCACGCCTCCTATCCTCTCCATGGGGCTGAGAGGTGCAGGTATGATGGCAAGCCCAACTTCTGCTCCTCCTTCTACTGTTGCATCGCTGTTGGCTGGAGCCGGTCCCCACCTGGGGCCTCCTGGGCCGGCACAGTCTCTAGAGACAACTTGGCCCCCCACCTCCTCCCTTGTCTGCCCCAGTGTCAAAGCCAGAGGCCTTACCTGTACCAGGACCAGTTTCTTGTCTGAGGATTCTGCCAGTCTCAGTGCAGGAGGCACCTTACCCCTGATGGCTGCCTGCTCCACCTGTACCTGAAGTCCTCAGATACCCCTGTTGTACATAATCTGGAAGGTTTGTGTCTCTTGCCTGTCTCAGTCATGGGGGTTTCAGGATGCAGACAAGACCCTGTTCCTTTCTGAGCCCCAAGCACAGTCTGGCTGCCCAGGGGGAAGGGGGAAGGAAACAATGGAGCCCCCTATCAGTGACTCCCCTTGTTTGTTCCAGGGCTCCACCATCCCCATCAACCAAGCCAGACCAAACCGCAACCTGACCTTGACCAGGAAGGAGCCTATTGGGTGAGTCACAGCGTTGGGCGAAGACTCGCCACACATTAGGCACTTTTCGCGCGATTTGTAGTGTGAGCACTCATCCCCTTTTTACACATCTATCGAATGCTATTTATTCACTAATTACTACATGCCATACATTTCAGGTGCTGGATATACAACAATGATCAAAACTGATGAGAATGCCTGTCCTCAGGGGACTTATATTCTAGCAAATAAAACAGCTTTCACGTCTAAAGTAGCTGCTCTGTGCCAAGCACTGTTTCAGTGGCCTTATAAGTATAATTTTACTTAATCCCCACAATAGCCCTGTATCAGTCAGGGTCATAGTGGGAAACAGAGGGCACACCTGAAAAATTTTATCTGCAAAGAGTATAATAATGAATATGCATAAAAATTAAGAACTACACAGAACCAAGGAGCAGGGTAAAGATAATAGAGAAATAGACAAGGATAGGAACCAGTGTTCAACAGGAGACAGACACCTGCCCAATCAACATAGAAAAGACTAGGAATTGGGGAAATTATGTTAAACCCAGACATGAGGGGCCTTGCCTCACCATCAGATGGTCCAAAGGCCTAGGGAGAGAGAAGCCTCCTCACACTGCCTTTTGGGGTGGGGGGAGGTGAGCAAAGGATCCACCTTTGTGAAAGGCAATGTGGCAGTGCCTATTCAGTCCCCAAATGTACCCCATCACAGGCATAACTATGGTGGCTCACTGACACAGGTGCACAAGGAGACAAGCCCAAGAGCACTCACAGCAGCTGTGCTGGGGCCTTGACAACAAAACCCTGCACAACCCATGCTGAACACTGCAGCCTCCTAACCAGGGCATGGCTTGTGGCTGTGTGAAGGCATGGGACAGAGCTATGGGGACCATGAAGAACAGCTCCAGGAGAAACTTGTTTGAGGGAATCACACTGATGTATGCCCTCTAAATCATCAAATGTGCACCAGAGGCCCAGAGTGGTCAGCACCCAACAGGCATTCCCACCTACCCTGTGCCCCTTACAAGCGTGGGGCCTCTGGGATCCACCAGCAGGGACCTCACATCCCTGAGGATGGTATTCAAGGGCACTCAGCTTCCTTGGGAATGTGGGGGTATGTCAGAAGGAGAATGTGTTCAGATGTCTTTTGCATCGACAGAAATGAGTACAGATGAACACACCAGGTCCTGAAGGACAGGCCTGCTGGTGAGGGCAGCCCCTGTTGGGAGAGTGGGCTGTGGATATAGGAAAACCCTGTCCTGTAGCCCCCAGAGAGGGGGCAGCCTGGGAGGGAAGTGGCACTGAAGGCAGGGGTTCCCACCCAGCCTCTCCCCCAGAGGACACAATATGTAGACGGTGCCCCAGGATAGGCCCCCACAACAAGGAACTCCCCTGCCCAGATGTCAGAGTGTAGAGTGAGAGCCCTGCATAGCCCATGTGCTTGGAGCCCCTTACTTGGGCGCAGGCCTGAGAAGGGCTGGGCAGGGGGACCAGGGCCCACCTGGCTACCAGTCACAGGAATTTGCATGGTCACTGCTCTTCCAGATGCCTCCCAAGGAGTCTGTCCCCATCAGACTGAGGAGGACACTAATGCAGAGCCTCCCAGGGAGTTGGGGGACTAGGAAAGTTGTCCCTATATGGGCGGGTTTATGGGTCTGCTAGAGCTGCCATAACAAAGTACTGAAACTAAGAGACTCAAGCAGCACACATCTGTTGCCTCAGCATTCTGGGGCTGGAAGTTCCAGATTCAGGTGTCAGAACGTTGGTTTCTTCTGAGGGTATGAGGGAGAATCTGCTCCAGGCATCTCCCCCAGCTTCTGGTGGCTTACTGGTAGTCTTGGGTGTTCCCCAATCTCTGCCCTCATGTTCACTTGGTGTCCTCCTTGTGCATGTCTGTTCACATGGCTCTGTTTTTTGAAGGACATCTGTCCTATTGGGTTAGGTACACACCCTATTTCAGTATGACCTCATCTTACCTAATTACATCTGGGATGGCCCAATTTCCAAATAAGGACGTTCTGGAGTTAGGATTTCAACTGCGAGTTTTGGGGAGTACAGTTTAGCCATGACAGTGGGACTTCCTGACGTCCATTCTCCTTTGGAGCCCCCACAACCCTGATGACCTCACCCTCTTCCCTGGACAACTCACCGTGCTCCCTCCACCTTCTCATCCTGTTGGGTCTGCTGGGTGTACATGGGGTGGGGAGTGGCTCTCCAAACCCCTGAGTGCACCCTGTTGTTCCCAGGATGGTGTGCTGGTCCCCAGATTGTCCTGACCTCAGCCTTCACACACGCTCTTCCCCTTCCTGGGTTCAGCTAAGTCCTCTTTTGGGAAACATTCTGTGGTGATGATGATCATGAATATGATGAAGAAAACAAGTTAGGTAGCCTGAGCAGTTCTGTGTGGACCGGCTCATTAATTGTCGACACTGATGAAGACAGTGCCCTGGGTTTTACAGGAGTCAGGGGAATGCAGGGCCTCATGCCTGCTGGGACCACATGTGTCATCATTAGGCCCCCAGGACCATGAGGGGCTTCCCTTTGATGGAGTCTCTGCTCACCTAGAGGCTTTCTCTGGGACCAAGGGGCACACTGATGCTGGGTACCATCTCTTAATACAAAGCAGACAAGCCTTATTAGGCCTCCTCAGCTGACTGCTTCCTTCTCTCCATGGGACTTCACCCTGGCCTCACACCCAAGAGGACCGTCACCGACTTCCTCCTGTCCCACCCGTGTGATCCCACTTCTCTTCCATACTCTCTCTGCCCACCTGGGTGGTCCCTGGCCTTCTCCCTGGCCCTGTCTTCTGTCAACTCCTGCACTGCCTGGTGTCATGCCCTACTGGACTATCCTTAGACAGGTCTGACAGTTCCGATGAGAAACCATGTTCCCTAGCATTTTGCCATGCCGGGAAGAGGGGCTATTGCCACGCTGGACATACTGCCCCATCAGGGGCTGGAAGGCCAGGGGTGAGCTCTCTCAGGGGGACCTTGGGCACCATATCAAGATGCTTGGAGTAGAATGGGTGTCAGGCTTGGGGAGAGGAAACAGTTGGCAGGTGCAGTCTGGCACCCAGGCTGAGTGGAGAGATGAAGATACACTTCTTTGTACCATAGGGTCTGTGGCATCGTCATCCCCTGGAACTACCCCCTGATGATGCTCTCCTGGAAGACAGCTGCCTGCCTGGCTGCTGGGAACACAGTGGTGATCAAACCTGCCCAGGTGGGTCTGGGTGTGTTCCAGGTGGGGCCTATGGGCTGTAGAGGAGGAAACAGGTGCCCTGTTGGGCCCTTTGACCACCTGGGACTGGTTCTTCCTCAAGGGAGGAAAGGAACTACTGATGAGGGCTGGCCTTCTGTGGGCCCGGCTCACAGCAGCAGAGGCAGCAGGCAGCAAGGGTCAATGTGGGGTGTAGGCAGAGTCTGTTCATTCGACCATGGGGTGGCTGAGTCAGGTTAGCCATGTGTGTACCTGCAGCTGCTTGGTGAGCAGAGTTATTTTCCCACAGATACCAGCCCTCTGGATTTGGGGGAGCAGAAACTCTATTTGGTCCCTTGTCCAGGCCCCATGCTCTGAGACAGCTTTGGTCGCTTATTTGGCTTCAGAGACTGAAAGTCCTGGAGGGAGCAAAGGAGTGGTGGGATTTGTGCCCCTGCACCCTCCCCCCCCCCCACCAGCCCTTCACACAGAAGCTGCGCAGGTCAAGGTCACTCAGGCAGGCTGGAAGAGCCTGAGCAGGGTCCCCTGGGGATGAGGAACCCCTTGCACGAGCCTCAGCTTCTTCACCTGTATACTGAAAGTAACAGCCTGTCCCCTGCCTGCCCCCAGGGGTGTTAGGAACTGAAGGCAAGATGCTCCATCATGTGGCTCTGGACAGCATGCCCAGGTCTCCTGGCTACTTTGGGGAAACTTGGCTCCAAGAAAGTTATAATTTAAAACCCAACAATAGTGACAGCTAGCATTTACAGTATTCACCCTGAGGCAGCATTTTAGTCCATAACAAATTACATGAAAATTAAAAATTTGCACACATTTGCTTGTTTGAGCATGACAACAACCTTCTGAGATGACCCATAACCTCTCACATTACTGGGGGCTTGTTGTGCACAGATCCAGGCAATTGTCCCTGGAAGACCCGGTAACAGGCCTGTGCCCTCCCAGTGCCAGCACCCCACAGATTTGGAGGCTCAGCCTAAGGCCAGGTGGTAGGTGGGACAAAACCCAAACTTTACAAGGAAAATTACCTGGGCCAGAAGAGGAACCACTGCTAGCAGGCCAGGGGAGAGGAATGGCCTCCAGCCACGACATGGTAATTAGAATCTCGCACCCACCAGGGAGTTCTGGGCACTGCCTGGCACTGAGGTGCTTCCAGGCAGTCCTGGGACACTGCACTCTTTGAGTGAAGAAGGTATGAATGTTCAGGAAGGGGCCAGGCCTGGCCACAAGGCTGGAGCCTGCCAGGAGAAGGCACTAGAAGACACAGGATGTAGCAGGCCTTACTCCCCACTTTCCACTGAAGCTCTGGGGGAAGCTGGCTGGGTTGGCAGTACCCACTATGATGGGGCTTACCCTGGAGGGTCCTCCTGCCATGACTGCTCCTCCCTGCTTGCTACCTGGGCTGCTGGGAGAGGAAGGCCGAGCCCCACTTCCTGGTCCTTCCTGACCCAGTCTTCTTCCCTCCCTCCCCAGGTGACTCCACTCACAGCCTTGAAGTTTGCAGAGTTGACCTTGAAGGCTGGCATTCCCAAGGGCGTGGTCAATATCCTCCCTGGGTCTGGTAAGAGATGTAGACAGGGGCATCTGGAGGTGACAGGGCTCCAGGAAGTCAGAGATGCACTTGGTCAGAACAGGGCTTGCTGCATGATGTGCTCTAGTAGGGAAGAGTTATTGCTGGCCCAGTGATCCAGTGGGGATGGCCAGCCTGTTGGAGAGATGGCTGTCTCCCACCGTGGGAGGGACCCAGACCTGGAAGGGTTCTAGCTTTCAAATGTTTCCCCAAAGGTTTTCCATTTTTTGTGTGTTGTATATACATGCTCTGGAATAAGTTACATATCTTGGGAATTATTATATTTAAGAGACTTTATCTGTAGAACATTCTAGACTTAGAGCATTTAGGGAGGTATTACATGAATTGCTTGTTTAGTTTCTTCTGTGGTTAGTGGTCTAGTTTATTGGAAATGTTGTCCCTTCTGGCACACACTTAAAATACATTGGCATAGAGTCGTATTAATAATTTCTTATAATTAATTCCTTTTTTGATTCTCCCTTTGATTGTTATAATATCCCCTTATACTTTTCACTTTTTCTTTCTCTTTTAAAATTGATTATATTTGTGAAAAGTTCTTGTTCCTGTACTTCCCTCAAAAAACAAACAAAATAGCTCTTGAATTTCCTTACCCATCCCATTACTATTCTGTCATTTTTTTCTGCTTTTATCATTTTTATTTTCTTCTCTGTCCTCCTATGTGCTTTTTTTGGTAACTTTTTGAGTTGAAAGTTTAATTCATTTATTTATTTTTTGTCATTTAAAGGAAAGCATTTAAATAGAACTTTGGCAGTACCTCATACTTTTTTATTAATATTTTCATTATTATAAATGTCCCTATTTATTTCCTTAATAGTTTTTGTCTTAAAGTTTGCTTCATCTGATATTAGCATAACTACTCTAGCTTTCATGCGGTTCTTGTCTGCATGATGTATTTTTTTCATCCCTTGACTTGCAACATATTTATATCTGATGTCTCCTTGGACAGCATATATGTGGATCTTGTTTTGATCCATTGTGACAGTTTGCCTTTCTGACTGGATTGTTTAATCCATTCACATGTACTGTGATTATTGACATAGTGGATTTGTGTCTGCCATTTTACTTTTTGCTTTCTGTGTTTCCTGTCTTTTGTTTCTATTTCTCTTTTATGGCTTTCTTTACATTAGTGAATATTTTCTAGTGTAACATTTTAATTCTTTTAATGATTTTTTTCACAATAGAAATTTTAGTTATTTTCCTAGTTGGTTTCTCTAGGATTTTATCAGAAAATACTTCAGATTTATGCTAATTTAATTCCAGGGAAATATACAAATACTATTCCTAATAGCTCTATTACGTCTGTGCTGTTATACCACATATTTTTGTGCACACCTCACATTGATATACATTACAAACCCAATAGTATGCTGCTATAATTTTATATAATTTTATGTCTATGAGAGAAGTTAAAGAGAAAGGGGAGCAAATATATAATTACGTAGTTTGCTATATTAACCTTATTTACATTTCTGGTTCTTTTCATTTGTTCCTCTTGTTGAGTTACTCTGGTATCTCTTCCTTACTCCTTTTCAGTTTTGCTCCCACCTACCTCTTTTCTGCTATTATTGTCAAATATATTTCATTTATATTTGTTGTAAATCCAACAATACAATTATATACACATTGTTTTTATACAATTGCTTTTTAAATCAGTTAAGAAAAGAAAGAAAATATACATTTAAGCTGTTTTTTATAATTATATAATTACCTTTCCTGGTGGTCTCTGATGGATTACTGTCTGAGTCACTTGCTTTCAGCTTGAAGAACTTCCTTCAGTATTGCTCACAAGTTGGGTCTGCTAGCAACAAATTATCAAAGTTTTTGTTTATCTGGACATGCCTTTATTTTTTGCTTTTATTTTTTGAAAGATAACTTTGCTAAATATGAGATTCTTGGTTGACAGTTTTGTTCTTTCAGTGTTTGGAATGTATCATCCCACTACCTTCTGGCCTCTGTTGTTTCTGATGAACAATCAGTTGTTTCTGTTAATCTTATTGGGGTTCCTTTATTCAACGTTTTTTTTTTTTTTTTTTTTTTTTATTTATTTTTGGGACAGAGAGAGACAGAGCATGAACGGGGGAGGGGCAGAGAGAGAGGGAGACACAGAATCGGAAACAGGCTCCAGGCTCCGAGCCATCAGCCCAGAGCCTGACGCGGGGCTCGAACTCACGGACCGTGAGACCGTGACCCGGCTGAAGTCGGACGCCCAACCGACTGCGCCACCCAGGCGCCCAATTATTGGGGTTCCTTTATAAATGGTTAATGGTTAATCATTTTTCTCTTGATACTCCCAAAATTTTCTTCTGTATCTGTTTTTCACTATTTTTACTAAGATGTGTTTGAGAGTGGATCTCCTTATGGCTAGTCTACATTAAGCTTCATGGATTGAGCTATTTACTGAACTTCATGGATTTTTAGACTAATGTTTTTCCATCAAATTTGGGAAGTATTCAGCTGTTATTTATTTTAACATTTTTCTCTGCTCCTTTCTGTTTTTCTCTCTTTCTTTAACTCCCATTATGCATATGTTGGTGTGTTTAATGGTAACCCATTCCTTTCTGAGGCTCTTTTCATTTAAAGAAGTTATTTTTCTCATTTTTAGATTGCATAATGTCTATCTTAAAGTTCACTGATTCTTCTGCCAGTTCAAACCTACTGTTGAGCCATTCTACTGATACTTTTATTTCAGTTACTGTACTTTGTAATTCAAGAATTTCTAGCTGGTTCTTAAAAATTTTATTATTGGGGGAGGGGCCAACATGGTGGAGAAGTAGGGGGAATCCATACTTCCCACATCTCTCAAACAAAGAAGTGTAGAAGCCAAAGGACTTTGAAAACACCAGAGCCTGGGAGGAAAATAGACTGAAACTACAAGGAAGAAAATGGGAAAGCTGGAAAAAAGATAGATGGGCATGGAGGGGAGGGACCCCCTTCTGTGCAGAGACAAAGGGAAGAGAAAGAGTGGCTAGGGAAGTGCAGGACTGTATCTAGACAGGAGAAAGACCTCGGACTGAGACTGAGAAGGATTCGATCTCTAATTATGGGGCTTTCTGCCAACTGGAGCCGGCTCCCTGCTCTCACATCTGGGGAGGAGGGGAGCCAGGCCTGGGTGCTGTGGTAGGTCAGAGGCTCAGTCCGCAGTTGGAAAAAGTGGTTCCCTCCCTAGAGGGTTGTGTGATAATACAGTACCTGCCTGCATCCACCACCCCTGGGCACAGTGGCTGGGCCAAGCATGCGGTCTACAGGAGGAAAAGGTGGCCATCTCCCTGGAATGCTGTGGGAAAAGACAAAGGCTGCCTGCGTCCGCCACCCTGGGGGGTTCCCGGTGAGGGCAGCAGCTCTCAGTCTGCAGTAGGAGAAGGTGGTCCTCCCTGAAATGCGGTGGCACAGACAAAGCCAGCCGGGACCACATATCGGACCACACTGAAAGGCACTTCCCCAGTGCCAGAGTGCATGGAGCAGGACTTTGCATGCTAGCCAAGTGCAGGGTCAGGGGAGTTGGTGGAGCTAGAAGGACCACCCCATCTGCACTCTTGTCACAGTGAAGACAACTCAAACTGACTCCATGGGGTCCGGCTCCATGGAGAAGAGACTGGGGCATCACCATTTCCCCCCCACACCAACACCACCACCAAGGCTGGGCCTCAGGGATCACTCCTGGGGTCCTTAGTGGAGGTGGGTCCTGATTACACAAAACCACACCCCTTTGCACTGGGTAACTGTGTATTCACTGGAGCTGCACAGATCCTACAAACAGCTACTCCCGACAAGCAATGCATTACCTGGATTAACTCTAGGTCCACTCTGCATATATAGATATATTCTCCTCCCCCACCATTTCTCTTCCTTATCTCTTCCCTCCCCTAGGCTGGTTACTCTGGTTATTGGTCTGTCTAAACAGACATATTTAATCCATTGTCTTGATACATGTTCTACACCTGCTTCTTTACACTCCCTTCCCCCTCTCTGGAATAATCAAGCCGTAAGTTTCTCTGTCTGGGTAACTTTATCCTCATTTTGTTTTCCTTGCCTCATTCTTTATTTTCCCTTCTCTCTGGATTAAGCCTTTTAGTCTCTCTGCCTAATCAATGTTTATTCCTCCCCCCCCCCACCCCGCTCCTGTTGTTTCTCCCTTTGTATGTACTCTTCCATCAGCACCACCTCCATCCTCTCCTTTACTTGTAGTTGGTGTTTTGGGTTTGTTTTTTCTTTTTTGTCTTTAGTTTTTTGTTTTTGTTCATTTGTTTGTGTTATTTGTGTGTTTGCATGTTTTTTCTCCTGTTTGTCTATCTGTTTTCCTTTACAGGGCTACTCCAAGGAACAAATCAAAGCACACCTGGTGGAGGGTCCATATTATCACTATGAATAGGGTACTAAAACAACCAAAGTCACAACAACAGAGAACAAGTAACAATCCCCGAAAAAACTCCTGAAGGGCGAGGCCCTGGACAGTGTATAACCTTCATTTAATATAGCAGTGCTCTCAGGTGTAGAGCACACAAGCCTTTAAAATACATCAGGGGCAGAAAACTAGCCAAAATGACGACATGGAAGAATGCTCCTCAAAAGAAACTCCAGGAAGTAGTGACAGCTAACGAATTGATCAAAGCCGATTTAAGCAATACAATGGAACAAGAATTTAGAATAATAGTCATAAACTTAATCACTGGGCTTGATAGGACAGCAGAGAATCTATTGCTACAGAGATTAAGGGACTAAAAAATAGTCATGATGATTTAAAAAATGCTATAAATGAGGTGCAAAATAAAATGGAGAGAGCCATAGTGCAGATTGAAGAGGCAGAGGGGAGAATAGGTGAATTAGAAGATAAAATTATGGAAAAAGATGAAGCTGAGAAAAAGAGATAAAAAACCTAGGAGTACGAGGGGAGAATTAGAGAACTAAGTGATGCAATCACATGGAACAATATCCATATCATAGGAATTCCAGAAGAACAATGAGAGAGAGAAAGGGGCTGAAGGTGTACTTGAACATATCATAGCTGAGAACTTCCCTGATCTGGGGAAGGAAACAGGCATTGAAATCCAAGAGGCACAGAGAACTCCCTTCAGACATAACTTGAATTGGTCTTCTGCATGACATATCATAGTGAAACTGGAAAAACACAAGGATAAAGAGAGAATTCTGAAAGCAGCGAGGGATAAATGGGCCCTAACAGGTAAAGGTAGACACATAAGGGTAGTAGCAGACTTATCTAATGAAACTTGGCAGGCCAGAAAGGAATGACAGGAAATCTTCAATGTGATGAACAGGAAAAATATGCAGCCAAGAATCCTTTATCCAGCAAGTCTGTCATTCAGAATAGAAGGAGGGATAAAGGTTTTTCCCAAACAAACAAAAACTGAAGGAATTCATCACCACTAAAGCAGCCCTACAAGAGATCCTAAGGGGGATTCTGTAAGTGAAATGTTGCAAGGACCACAAAGTACCAGAGACACCACTACAAACATGAAGCCTACCAACATCACAGTGACTCTAAACCCATATCTTTCTATAATAACACTGAATGTAAATGGACTAAATGCTCCAACCAAAAGACATAGGGTATCAGAATGGATAAAAAAAAAAACCCACAAGACCTATCTATTTGCTGTCTACAAGAGACTCATTTTAGACCTGAGGACACCTTCAGATTGAAAGTGAGAGGATGGAGAACTATATTACACTACTGGAAGTCAAAAGAAAGCTGGAGTGGCCATACTTATATCAGACAAAGTAGACTTCAAATTAAAGGTTGTAACAAGAGATGAAGAAGGGCATTATATAAAAATTACACGGTCTATCCATCAGGAAGAGCTAACAATTATAAACGTCTATGCACCGAATTCGGTAGCACCCAAATATATAAAACAATTAATCACAAACATAAGCAACCTTATTGATAAGAATGTGGTAATTGAAGGAGACTTTAATACTCCACTTACAACAATGGATAGAACATCTAGACAGAGAATCAATAAAGAAACAAGGACCTTGAGTGATATATTGGATCATATGGACTTGACAGATATATTTAGAACTCTGCATCCCAAAGCAGCAGAATATACTTTCTTCTCAATTGCACATGGAACATTCTCCAAGATAGATGGCATACTGGGTCACAAAACAGCCCTTACCAAGTATAAAAGAATTGAGATCATACCATGCACACTTTCAGACCACAATGCTATGAAACTTGAAATCAACCACAGAAAAGAGTCTGGAAAACCTCCAAAGCATGGAGGTTAAAGAACACCCTACTAAAGAAAGAATGGGTCAACCAGGAAATTAGAGAAGAAATTAAAAAATATATGGAAACAAATGAAAATGAAAAGACAACAATCCAAACGCTTTGGGATGCAGTGAAGGCAATCCTGAGAGGAAAATACATTGTAATCCAGGCCTATCTCAAGAAACAAGAAAAATCCCAAATACAAAATCTAACAGAACACCTAAAGGAAATAGAAGCAGAACAGCAAAGACACCCCAAACCCAGCAGACAAAGAGAGATAATAAAGATCAGAGCAGAAATAAACAAGAATCTAAAAAACAGTAGAGCAGATCAATGAGACCAAGTTAGTTTTTGAAAAAATAAACAAAATTGGTAAACCTGTGCCAGGCCTCTCGAAAAGAAAAGGAAGAGGACCCATATAGATAAAGTCATGAAGGAAAATGGAATTATTACAACCAATCCCTCAGAAATACAAGCAATTATCAGGGAATACTATGAAAAATTATATGCCAACAAACTGGACAACCTGGAAGAAATGGACAAATTCCTAAGCATCCACACACTTCCAAAACTCAAACAGGAAGAAATAGAATATTTGAACAGACCCATAACTAGCAAAGAAATTGAATCAGTTATCACAAATCTCCCAATAAATAAGAGTCTAAGACCAGATGGCTTCTCTGGGGGATTCTGCCAGACATTTAAAGCAGAAATAATACCTATCCTTCTCAAGCTGTTCCCAAAAATAGAAAGGGAAAGAAAACTTCCAGACTCATTCTATGAAGCCAGCATTCCTTTGATTCCCAAACCAGACAAAGACCAAGCAAAAAAAAAAAAAAAAAAAAAAAAGAACTACAGGTCAATATCCCTGATGAATATGGATGGAAAAATTCTCAACAAAATACTAGCAAATCGAATTCAACAGTGTAAAAAAAGAATTATTCACCATGATCAAGTGGCATTCATTCCTGGGCTGCAGGCCTGGTTCAATATTTGCAAATCAATCAATGTAATACATCACATTAATAAAAGAAAAGATAACCTGTCAATCCTGTCAATCGATGCAGAAAAAAGCATTTGACAAAATTCAGCATCCTTTCTTAATAAAGACCCTCGAGAAAGTCGGGTTAGAAGGAACATACTTAAACATCATAAAAGCCATTTATGAAAAGCCCACAGCTAATATCATCCCCAATAGGGAAAAAACTGAGAGCTTTTTCCCTGAGATCAGGAACACGACAGGGATGTCCACTCTCACTGCTGTTGTTTAACATAGTGTTGGAAGTTCTAGCATCAGCAATCAGACAACAAAAGGAAATCAAAGGCATCAAAATTGGCATGGATGAACTCAAGCTTTCACTTTTTGCAGATGACATGATATGATACATGGAAAACCCGATAGACTCCACCAAGAGTCTGCTAGAACTGATACGTGAATTCAGCAAAGTCTCAGGACACAAAATTAATGTACAGAAATCAGTTGCATTCTTATACACTAACAATGAAGCAACAGAAAGAGAATAAAAGAAACTTATCCCATTCACAACTGCACCAAGAATCACAAACTACCTAGGAATAAACCTAACCAAAGATGTAAAAGATCTGTATGCTGAAAACTATAGAAAGCTTATGAAGGAAATTGAAGAAGATACAAAGAAATGGAAAAACATTCTGCGCTCATGGATTGGAAGAATACATTGTTAAAATGTCAATGCTACCCAAAGCAATCTACACATTCAATGCAATCCCAATCAAAATTGCACCAGCATTCTTCTCAAACCTAGAACAAGCCATCCTAAAAATTGTATAGAACCACAAAAGGCCCCGAATAGCCAAAGTAATATTGAAGAAGAGGACCAAAATGGGAGGCATCACAATCTCAGACTTTAGCCTCTACTACAAAGCTGTAATCATCAAGACAGCATGGTATTGGCACAAAAACAGACACATAGACCAATGGAACAGAAGACAGACTCCAGAATTGGACCCACAAAAGTATGGCCAACTAATCTTTGACCAAGCAGGAAAGAATATCCAAGGGTAAAAAGACAGTCTCTTTAACAAGTGGTGCTGGGAGAACTGGACAGCCACATGCAGAAGAATGAAACTAGACCACTCTGTCACACCATTCACAAAAATAAACTCAAAATGGATGAAGGAGCTGAATGTGAGACAGGAAACCATCAAAACCCTAGAGGAGAAAGCAGGAAAAAACCTCTCTGACCTCAGCTGTGGCAATTTCTTACTCAACACATGTCCAAAGGCAAGGGAATTAAAAGCAAAAGTGAACTATTGGGACCTCATGAAGATAAAACGCTTCTGCACTGCAAAGGAAACAACCAACAAAACTAAAAGCCAACCGAGGAATGGGAAAAGATATTTGCAAATGACATATCGGACAAAGGGCTAGTATCCAAAATCTATAAAGAACTCACCAAACTCCACACCTGAAAAACAAATAATCCAGTGAAGAAATGGGCAGAGGACATGAATAGACACTTCTCTAAAGAAGACATCCAGATGGCCAACAGGCACATGAAAAGATGCTCAACGTCACTGCTCATCAGGGAAATACAAATCAAAACCACACTGAGATACCATGTCACCCCAATCAGAGTGGCTAAAATGAACAAATCAGGAGACTATAGATGCTGGAGAGGATGTGGAGAAATGGGAACCCTCTTGCACTGTTGGTGGGAATGCAAACTGGTGCAGCCACTCTAGAAAACAGTGTGGAGGTTTCTCAAAAAATTAAAAATAGATCTACCCTATGACCCAGCAATAGCACTGCTAGGAATTTACCCAAGGGATGCAGTAGCACTGATGCATAGGGGCACTTGTACCCCAATGTTTACAGCAGCACTTTCAACAATAGTCAAATTATGGAAAGAGCCTAAATGTCCACCAACTGACGAATGGATAAAGAAAATGTGGTTTATATATACAATGGGATACTACTTGGCAATGAGAAAGAATGAAATATGGCCTTTTGTAGCAATGTGGATGGAACTGGAGAGTGTTATGCTAAGTGAAGTAAGTCATACAGAGAAAGACAGATACCATGTTTTCACTCTTATGTGGATCCTAAGAAACTTCACAGAAGACCATGGGGGAGGGAAGCGGGAACAAAATTTACAGAGAGGGAAGGTGGCAAACCATAAGAGACTCTTAAATACTGAGAACAAACTGAAGGTCGATGGGGGGTGGGGGAGAGGGAAAATGGATGATGGACATTGAGGAGGGCACCTGTTGGGATGAGCATTGGGTGTTGTATGGAAACCGATTTGACAATAAATTACATATAAAAAAATTTTATTGATATTGTCTACTTGATGAAGACAAGTGTGGTCTTTATGCATGGTTTCCTTTAGTTCTTTGAACATATATATAATGGCTGCTTTGACATCTTTGTCTGTTGAGTATGACATCTGGGCCCTCTCAGCTTCTATTGCCTGCTTATTTTTCTCTATCCTGTGATAGGTTATGCTTTCCTATTTGTTTGCATGCATCATAGCTGTGTTAAAAGCTGGCACAATTTAGGTAATATCCTCTTCTTCCCTTTGCAAAGTTTGTTTTCATTATTTGCTTGTTTATGTCTTTAATGACTTGGCCAGGCTATTTGAGTGAAGTCTATTTGCCCTGTGGTGTGTAGCCAGTGATGGCACTCATTAGGGACACAGCCTTGAGCATGGGATGATAGCAGTTTTAGCAGGGCTCTCTATGACTCTCTTTTCCCCTGTTCTCTGTGTTGCTATCTGCCCTTTTGGTGTCATATTCAGCAGTTCAGCTCCACTAACTAGTCTGGTTGCTCTATTGTTTTCAACAATGGCCTGGGACATCAATTGCTCCATGATAGGATCCAATTAAATTTGGACCCCTTTGCAGGGGTAGTTTTTGAGGCCAGACTTTGAGGTTTGTTTCTATCCAGAGGGCTCTCCCCTGGTTCTCTCTGGTAAACTAACTGACCTATGGCTTACCTTAATGCTGTCATAGAGCTATCAGCCTTCTCTTAAGGGCTCATCCCCAAAATCTCCGTTGTTTTTGAGAATGCCCTTAAAATTCAACCTCACCACACAGTTTCAAATAAAGTCAGTATTTTTTAGAAGCTCTCAGTTCTTACAGAAATCTTCTCCCCCTGCCCCAAATCTCTGAACCTCTGGCACAAGTGATGGGTCCTATGAGGGAGCTGGAATTAGGCAGATGAGGCCCCCTGGTCTCAGCCTGCCACACCTGGGTTAGAGCCTTCTCTTTATGAGTAGGGACTAGGTGGAAGCCATAGTCAGCAAGAATTTAGCCTTTAAAACACAGAGTTGGGGGCACCTGGATGCCTCAGTTGTTTATGCATCCAACTTCAGTTCAGGTCATGATCTCACGGTCTGTGGGTTCAAGCCCCGCATAGGACTCTGTGCTGACAGCTCAGAGCTTGGATCCTGGAACCTGCTTCATGTTCTGTGTCTCCCTCTCTCTCTGCCTGCCCCTCCCCTGCTCATGCTCTGTTTCTCTGTCTCGCAAAAATAAATTTTAAAAAATGTAAAAAAAAAAAATTAAAAGAGTTGGAGGAGGTGAAAAATGGTGAGATGTCATATCCCTGGAGTGGGAAATGGAGGAGAGGAACCCTGCCTTCGTGGCCACACCTGTCTGGGGTAGAGTTTCCATCACCTGGAGGGAGAGAATGGTTCATGGCTTGGTTACCACAGACTCTCACTGTTCTTACTGAGATTTAGTAGATTTACTTGAATAAATGTTTCTTCATTTGTTTAAATGGAAGTTTAGGAAAATTTTCAGAGATTGTATATGGTTTTTTTTTTTTTTGTAAATCATTTTCACCAGTTATTGTTATTTCCCTGGGAATTGTCATACTAGTCTTCAGCAGTGACTCCAACCTCATGCTTTTTGAATTTATTGTGTTCATATTTTTATTATTCTTTTAAATTTTTTTTTAATGTTTATTTATTTTTGAGACAGAGAGAGACAGAGCATGAACGGGGGAGGGTCAAAGAGAGGGAGACACAGAATCTGAAACAGGCTCCAGGCTCTGAGCTGTCAGCACAGAGCCCGATGAGGGGCTCGAACTCACGGACCACGAGATCGTGACCTGAGCCAAAGTCAGCCGCTCAACCGACTGAGCCACCCAGGCGCCCCATCGTATTTTTATTATTCTTAAATAACATACAACTGTAGCTTTGATATCTTATTTGACTCAGTAATACTTTAAAAAATCCAATTGTTTTTTCTTTCTAAAATTCTGTTTCTATGTTTCTAGTTTTATTATGTCATGATCAGAGAATATGGCCTTTGCCTGTTTGTTAGTGCTGCCATAACAGAATACCACAAACTAGGTAGCTTAAGCAACAGAATCATACTGATCAAGTAGACTAGAAATCAGAGAGGAAGGTGTCACTAAGGCGATGCTCCCTCTAATGGCTCTAGAGATGATCCTTCTTTGCCTTTTCCTAGCTTTAGAAGCATCACTGATTTCTGCTCTGATCTCGACATGGTACTTTGTCTCTATGTGTGTCTGTATTCAAGTCTCCCTCCCACTTTTTTTTTAAGATTTATTTATTTATTTATTTGGAGATGAGAGAGAGAGAGAGAGCGCCAGCAGGGGAGGAACAGAGACAAAGGGAGAGAGAATCCCAAGCAGGCTCCACACAGCACAGAGGCCGATGTGGGGTTCACACCCACAAATCATGAGATCACGCCCTGAATAGTAACCAAAAGTCAGACGCTCAACTGGCTGAGCCACCCAGGCACCTCTCAAATTGTGTCAGAGGATACCATTGACCTAATAAATCCATTACTGGGTTAAGGCCAACCCTAATGATGTTATTTTAACTAATTACATCTGTAACAACACTATTCCCAAATAAAGTCACATTCTGAGGATATCAACATATGAATGGGGGAAGACACAACCCAACCCACAATAGCCTGTCAACATTCTGCTTTCTAAAATGGAGAATTTCTGGGGCACCTGGCTGGCTCAGTCAGTGGAGTGAGCGACTCTTGGTCTCAGGGTTGTGAGTTCAAGCCTCACATTTGGTGTAGATATTACTTAAAAACAAAATCTTTAAAATAGAAATTTTCTTTTTTTTGATGTCCTTTTTTAAAATGTTTATTTATTTTTGAGAGAAATAGCTCAAGCAGGGGAGGGGCAGAGAGAGAGAGACACACACAAACACAGACACAGAATCCGAGGCAGTCTCCAGACTCTGAGCTGTCAGCACAGAGCCCAATGCAGGGCTCGAACCAACAAGTTGTGAGATCATGACCTAAGCCAAAGTCAGACATTTAATCGACTGAACCACCCAGGTGACCCTAAAATGGAGAATTTCTTTGTGATCTGATATATGACACATTCTTGTGAATATTTCTTGAACAGCCTGAAACAGTGATGGTGATGATGATGATGATATACACTTTATTTTTCAGAGCAGTTTAAGGTTTACAGAAAAATGGAGTAAAAAGTACAGAGAGTTCCCATATACCTCATATCCCCACGTGTGTACAGCCTCCCTCACTATCGACATCGCACAACAGAGTGGTACATTTGTTACAATTGACAAACTTACACTGACACATCATTATCACCCAAAGTCCATAGTTTTCATCAGGATTCACGCTTGGTGTTGTACATTCTATGACTAATGTGTTATGACATGCCTCCACCATTGTGGTATCATATGGAATAGTGTCACTGCCCTAGGACTTCCCTGTGCTTCACCTACTTTGCCTCCCTTCCTCCAACCCCTGGCAATCTTTCACTGTCTCCATAGCTATGCCTTTTCCAGTACATCATATAGTCAGACTCATATAGTATACAGTCTTTTCAGAGTGGCTTCTTTCACTTAGTAATATGTATTTAAGTTTCTTCCACATCTTCTCATGGCTTGATAGCTCATTTCTTTTTGGTGCTGAATAATATTCCATTGTCTGGATGTGCCACAGATTATTTATCTATTCACCTACTGAAGGACATCTCAGTATCTTCCATGTTTTGGTAGCTATGAATAAAGCTGCCATAAACATCTATGTGTAGTGCTTTCTGTAGACATAAGCCTTCAACTCACTTGGTAAATACCAAGGACTGTGATTGGTGGATCATATGCTAAGGTTATGTTTACTTTTGTAAGAAATGACCAAACTGCCTCACAAAGCAATTGACCCACTTTGCATTCCTACCAGTAATGAATGAGAGTTCCTCTTTCTCCACATCCTCTCTAGCATTTTGTGCTGTCAGTGTATTGGATTTTGGCCATTCTAACAATTGTGTAGTTGTGTCTCATTGTTGTTTTAATTTGCAATCCCTAATGACATATATTGAGCATCTCTACATATACTTATCTGCCATCAGTATATCTTCTTGATGTGGTGTGTGTACAGACACTGCCTGTGCAATTTTTTCATTGGGTGGTTTACTTTCTTAGTGTTGATTCTTTTTTTGAGATCTTTGATATATATATTTTTAATTTTTATTTATTTTTGAGAGAGAGAGACAGAGAGAGAGGGAGACACAGAATCTGAAGCAGGCTTCAGGTTCTGAGCTGTCAGGACAGAGCCTGATGTGGGGCTCAAAACTCATAACCATGAGATCATGACCTGAGCCAAAGTTGGACACTCAACCAACTGAACCACACAGGCGCCTCGAGATCTTTGTATATTTTGGATAGCAGTCCTTTATCAGATGTGTCTTTTGCAAATATTTTATTTCCCAAACAGTTATTTTCTTTTTAACAAGAATTGTGGAATGGAATTAGTTTCGTAACTATATGTAGAGGATGAGAGTGTCCTACTTCAAACCAACTGAACCAGAATCTTCACAGGTGCACCTGGGCACATGCAGTTTTACAAGCTCAGAGGCAGGGGAGCCATGGAAATGAAGGGGTGACTGGGTGGAGGAGACCAGGAATAGGCAGTTGATAAGGTGGGGAAGGGAAGTAAGTATCAAGACTGACTCCCAGTTCTTGGCTTGAACAACTGGTTGCAAAGAGAGGTTGTTTACTGAAATGGAGAACCTGGAGAAGGAACACGTCTGGGGAAAGATTAAGAGTTCAGTGTCAAATATGTTGGATATGAGAGGCTGCAAGGCATCCAAGTGGAGATGCCGAGCAGTCAGAGGAATCATAAATGGATCCAGATCGCAGGCAGATTTAGAGGATGATGTGTCTGAAGATGGCATTTGAAGAGGCGAGCCAGGGTGAGGTCAAGCTGAGGAGACAGTGTGCGTTGAAGAAAGGAGAAGATGGCCTTATTTTAACTTACCTCTTTAAAGACCCTGTCTCCAACACAGTCAGATCTGAGGTACTAGAGGTTGACATAATGAATTTTTAGGGCATGCAATTCTGCCCACAGCAGAGAGGGAATAAGCCCCGGGCATGGAGGGTACTAAGTACTTGGGGTGCACAGCCCAGAGGCCTGGCCTAAAGAGGCACGTGTGAGGGGTGGCAGAGCTTGTACCTCACCCTCAGCACCTGCTGGCTGCCCTGACTCCCTCACTGACTCCAACCTGCAGGCTCGTTGGTTGGCCAGAGACTCTCAGACCATCCCGATGTGCGGAAAATTGGGTTCACAGGTTCCACAGAGGTGGGAAAACACATCATGAAAAGGTAGGTGTTGGGGGTACCCCTAGTCACAGTGTGAAGATGTGGAGAGTGCTGTGTGTGAGCTTGAGGCAGGTCCGGGCCCAGTGTCTGAGTTTCTGACCAGCCCCTGTGGAGGCCAGTGCAGCTGCTCCACGGAGCACACTCAGACCTGGGGCTGCTGGAGGCTCCATGTGATTTGGGGCCCTGAGCATGCATGGCCACTTGGGACAGAGCTGCTCTGAATTGAGATGGGCTTCAAGTGTCAAAGGCCCCCTGGATTTTGAAAACTTAGTGCCCAAAGTAGCTCATTAACTTTATATTGATGGCAGTTTGAAATAATTTATGAATTGGGCTAAATAAAATACGTTTAAATTAATTTCATTGGTTTCTTCTTAGTGTTTCTTTTAAAACTAAAAGGAATTTACTTTTGTTTTTTAGTGGTTAGTAAAAAAAAAATTCTCTTACATTTGTGGCTGGTCTTTGAGGCTTTTGTTCTATTCTATTGGACAGCCTTGTTCTAGAACATCCTTTTGTCTCTTTTTCCCGGGACTTGACTCAAACCACCTGGGTTTCTATGCCCTGGCTCTGTTAATAATTCATGATAGGACCAGGGCCAAGTCCTGACCCTCTGGGCCTCAATTTCCCTACCAGTTGAGTTTGCATGCTCCGAGGTGCTGGTTTGTGCAAACAACAAGCTTGGGGCTACAGACAGGGCTGGACTGCAGCACAGTACCTCATAGCCCTGGCTGTCCCAAGACAAACACTGGATGCCCCAGCACGACCCCACTGAAGCTGAATTCTGGGGATGGGTTTCAGACATGTGTACTTGAGTAATAGTTACAAATAGAGAGGAGCTGGAGTTTCTGTTGGACATAGTGATGCCTTTCTCTGAGGTCACATGACCACCCACCACTGCCTGTGCTATAAGACTCGTGTGTGAGACCTTCCAGAGCAGTCCAACTACATGACAATTACACGGGAGAAAGGCTTCTCTTGTGTTAAAACACCACCTTATTGTAGCCCCCAGTGCAGAGCAGTGTTCTTTTTCCCTGGGACACTTCTGTAGCCCATGACCCTGCTCTCCAGGGGCCTCTCTGTGCCCCCACAAGATGGGGTTCTCACCCCTTGGCCCCACACATGCTCTCTGTGGGACAGGATGCATCCTGGGCCCTGGTGCCTTCCTTAAGTGGGCACCATGTTTATGAGGATCACAGCAGCTTTACATGGCATCCTTTTCTGGGCCAGGAGCCACAGCCAATGTGGCTGGTAGAGTGTATCTTTAGGGTCAGTGGAGCCTGACATCACAGCCTGTGAATGGGTCCAGGAAGAGCAACTCTGAAGTGTTTTGAGTGCAGCAGAGCAAGCCTCAGCATTGAAGAGAGGGAGGCTGGTGGTGGTGCAGGACTGATAGTTGGGGTGCAGATGGATGGATGCGGGAGTGGGGGCAGGGGCTAACTGCAAGTAGTCACAGCAGTTGATTTACAAGTAAATCAGCTGGTCTTCCCAATGCTGTGTAGGTGATAGTCCTATGTAAGCACATATGTGCTAGGGTGAGTGAGGGCTCAGTAAATGTCAGCTCTGAGGACTTCAGAGCAGGAAGGCTTGGGTGGGTGTCCTGTGGCTCGGGGACTGCCATCATCTGAGGACATTCCAAGAATACCCTGAGGCTGGCGCCTGAGATGAGAGCCTTCTTCCCGGGTAAGTCCTGAGCGAGGAGACCCCCCCACCACTCCCACCCTGTGCCATGCTTGTGTTTCACTGGCCCACTCCTGTGAGTGTCCCTTTGAGGACAGTATCAGTAAGTCCACTTTGTGCCCACTGATATAGCATGCGAAGGACCCCCAACTCCTCTCTGTTTGCACCTGTCACTAAACATCCAAGGGGACAAAGGCCCTATGGCACTGTAGCCACCCCAACGGGGGAATGGTTCTGTGTTTGGTTTATTCATTGGATAAACACAGCTGCATGACCAGACACATGCCTGTCCACCCTGGTGGGGCTTATTCTCTGATGGGCAGGGTCAGACACAAATACTCCACACAGCAAAGCACATCAGGCATAGAGCTCAGGAGCATGCAATTTATAGGGAGCAACCAGGGCAGGCACCCCAGCAAGGGGACATTGGAGCAGAGGCCAGAAGGAAGTGATGAACCAAGTTCAAGGATATGTGAAGCAGGAAGGGTCCTGAGGGGGCTGTGAGAGCAAAGACCCCACTGTGGGCATAGCCTGGGTGTGGAGGAGGAGGAAGGCAGTGGTGTGGAGAGAGGAGTGAGGCAGGGAGAGCAGATGAGTGTGGGAGTGGGGAGAAGCCCCCTCTGACCCTCTTCTTGCTCTTTGAGTACAGCATGCTTTGGAGCTTCCCTCGGCTCCTCCACCTGGAGCCCCTGTGTCCCCATCTCCCAGGGACTCAGCCCTACCAACCTATGTCCCTTTCAGCTGCGCCCTGAGTAACGTGAAGAAGGTCTCCCTGGAGCTGGGCGGGAAGTCGCCCCTCATCATCTTTGCTGACTGTGACCTCAGCAAGGCTGTGCAGATGGTGAGGCCGGCCTGAGGGGGGTGGGGGTGGACATGGGGTGCCCATCGCTGATTCCACAAACTCACAAAATTGGCCTAGACTGGCAGGAAGGGGCCTAGGGGACAAAGAATTCCATATGCCTTCCAGAAAAACAAACTTCCCGAGAAGTTTCATAACTGTCAGGATTTGAAATCAGCTTCACCGAATGGGAAATGTTAGCCATATTCCCATCTGTTCTGGTCAGCATGAAAACCTTTCCTTTTTGCTATGTCTGTTTGCCCAGTTCCACCACTGACTCATTGAGCAGTTTCAGGCAAGTTACTTAACTTTTCTGGCCCTTGCGTTCTCACCTGTATCATGGGGAGAATACACCTATGGTTGTTACAGCGATTCAACATGCTAGTAAGTCTGAAGGGCTTAGAAGATGTAGCAGGTGCTGTGTGTCAGTTGTCCTTATGTTCGTATTGTCACTCATTGTTATGCCTCAGTCCCCCTCTCCACACTTTGGGAGGAAGCCAGTAAGGCCATGTTCAACCATGTGCCCAAATATGCCCCATTCTGTCTAAGTCTCAAGGTGTCTTGAAGCACAATGTGACGCCCAGCATGGACAGGAAAGAGAGTACAGCCTCAGGGAAGCTGAGGGAGACAAGTACATCAGCCCAAGGGTCTTGACCCTGGTGCCAAGGCCACTGCTGCAGGGCCAGCAGCCCAGGCCATGTCATTGGGCAGTGCAATCCCAGCTGCCATGAGAGCTGAGCTTGACCCAGAGCAGTCAGGCTCACCCTCCTCCCCTGGCCCCCCACATAGGGCTCCCCAGGTCCAAAATACAGGCTCCCTTGAACCACTGAGGACAGTCATTCTGGACCCCTGCCAGGAGTTCTCTCAGGCCTGAGCTGGCACCTTGTCCCTCAAAGACATGGGGCTGCTGCCTGCTCCAAGCTAACAGACCCTCCAGGCTCAGCCCCAAGAGGGTGAGTTCTGACCCCTCCTGTATCACCCCAGGGAGCATGCCTGTATACAGGGTCTCCAGGCTCACTCCCCGACTCCCACTTGTGCTCCATTCTCTGCAGTGTGGACACAGGTGTCCCCAGGGGATGGGACTCATCTCTCCTCTTGAGGTGACTGAGGAATGAGTGGACCCTGTATGCCCAGCACTGGCTGGGTCTGGCCCACCATCCCATCAAAGGTCAAGACATACACATTCTTCCCCTTCCTTATAGGAAGGGGGTACCTGGGGCCGATGGGATGTGGGGGGATGGTGCCTTGGGAGAGGTTGTAAGCCAGCATCTTTATCCATTCTCTGAAGGGGATGAGCTCTGTCTTCTTCAACAAAGGTGAGAACTGCATTGCAGCGGGCCGGCTCTTCATAGAGGACTCAATCCACGACCACTTTGTGCAGAAGGTGGTAAGTTATGCTGAAGAGTCCTCACCAGGAAGACTTGGGCTGCAGGGGGTTGGGGACAGGGAGACAGGGCTGGGCCAGGTGGAGTCGGGCACTGTTCATCTGAGCAAGGAAACCCTCAGGCAAAGCCATATCATTTTTACTGGTTTTTATTGTTTCAGCAAGAAATAGCAACCCTGCAGCTCACACTGGCATAACCAGAAAGGGCCTGTGCTAGGGCACGTCTGCAGCAGTGAAGCCTGAGCCAGGAATTCAGGTGCATGTGGCTTACTAAGGATGAGCTCTCAGGTGAAGACTAAGAGGTGAGAGGGACTAGGAGAGGACAGAGACAGGACATGGTCTCAAGTGACATCCCGCCCTAGCCTGACCCACACATAGGAGCTCTGGAGCAAGAAGGACAGCTCTTAGGTGTACCCCTGGGTCAAGGGGTCAGGCTTTTATCCCCTCTCAATAGTTGTTGGCTGTGAGTGTCCATGGACTAGAGGAGTTCTCCCTGGGACCTGGGACCATCAGCAACCACTTCTCATGGCTGCTGTGGGATGGGTGCCCACAGGGGCATGGCGCTGATAGCACAGAACCAGAGGGAAAGTCACCCTGTCCCCACTGACTCTGTTAGAAAAGGCTGTGGGGGAGGATGTTGGTTGGCATGACTGGGTCCCAGGTCCATCTCTGGTCCATTTAGTGATTGCAGGACCCACAGGGCTCTGGTTGGCTCAGCTTCAGCCAAGAGCCCTTCCCCACATCCTGGAAAGGAGAGTCTGATCACAGTGGGTAAGGGAGGGGATGCTGGAACACAACCCCTGTGTGCAGGTTTAAACACACTGTATGAAGCCAGGAAAAAAGAGAGAGCAGGACTGAGACAAGGCAGGACAGGTGTTCAGAAGGAGTTCTGGAGAAGGTCTTTTGTTTTAGAGAGAGAGAGTGCATGTGCACTTCAGTGGGGGAGGCACAGACAGAGAGAGAGAGAATCCCAAGCAGGCTCCATGCTGTCAGTGTAAAGCCCAACATGGGGCTCAATCCCACAAACAGCGAGATCACTACCTGGTTCGAAACTGAAAGTTGGACACTTACCCCACTGAATCACCCAGGTGTCCCTGGAGAGGGTCTTGCATAATGGGTAAAAATATGAAAGGCAGGGAGGAAAAGAGCAGACCTTCTAGAAAAGGGAGTGTAACAGCTTTTTCCATGTCATAAGCTAGTCCCCAAACTTAGTGGCTTTGGTAAATGCTGTTCGTGCAGTCATAGTCCTGTGGGTTGGCACCGTGGGCACCAACCCAGTTTCACCTGAGGTTGGCTCGTGCATCTGCGGCCGGCAGGAGCACTGGTGGCTGCACTGGGGAGGCTCATCTTTGTCCTTGTGTTGCTTCCTCTCACAGTGTGTGCTCGGGCACATGCGGGGCCAGTGGCAGGATTCCCAAGAGTGAGAGGAAGAGTTGAGAGCCCTCTTGGATCTCTCAAAGGTTGCTCATGCCACATTCTACCTGCCAAAGCAAGTCACAGGCCACCCCAGTTTGAAAGGGTGGGAAACCAGCTCCACCCCGATGGGAAGTGCATACAGTGGGTGTATAACCCACTGTAGTTTGGGAGCTGGGCAGCCTGGTTGAGCAAGTCCTTCGCTGTGACATGCCCAGCACAGGAATAGCTGAACCTGGGACATGGATGGGGAATCATGATGGAGGGGGTGGCTCACTGAGTGGATGTGGTTATGGGGAGTACAACCCTTCTGGAGTCTGCAAGAGAGTTATGGAACCCCCGCAGGATGAGGCCAGGGGTCAGAATCCCAGGATAACTGTCAGGATCATCTCAGTTCCCAAATATAGCAAGGGAGATGTGCACTCAGGACACTCAGCACTGTTGCTCTTGGAGTCCTAGGGAGATTGGGTGGAGGGTGGCCAAGTGAGAACAGAGAAGGGGAGCAAAGCAGGAGATGGGGACCCCCTTCAGCACAGAGAAGGGGTTCTTGGTGAAAGGGCAGAGGGTGTTCCTCGGGGACTTGAGTGTCTGCTGCATCTGATTAGGCCTGTCTGGAGTGTGTGCACAGAGCCTGAATGGAGGGGTGAGACAGCCCTCGCCTCAGAGGTAGAGGAGATGGCCAGTCAGGCCTGACCTTGATGCAGCCACAGGGAGGGTGTAGATGACCTTGTTTGATTTTAGGAAACCAAGGAAGGAGCCTGGAGAGAGAAAAATGGAAGGGGTGGATCCTAGCCTGGAGCCCAGAAGTTCTGATGTCTACATCCCACTGGTTATGCCACTTGAGTTCTTTTCCATAGCACAGCATCCCATACTCAGAGGCTTTTATGACTCTCTGCATTCAGCCCCAGAATCCAGCAGACACCATCTGGCACATCCTTTGTGGAGACCCAGACCTGCGTCTCCAGGCAGCAAAGACTTTTGTGTTGGCTGAGGCAACAGGGAAGGCTTCCTGGAAGGAGGAGGCCCTGAAGCTGGGCCCTGAAGCAGGCAGAAGTGGGAGCAGGAGTGGGTGGACTCAAAGCCCAGGCCCCTCTGCTCTACTCTTACCACCGGGGCATTGCAGCAGGACTGGTGTTCCCTGGCCCCATCCCCATCCCCATTCCATGTTCTGGAATCCCCAGACAAATGTTCTTTCAGCTTCTCGGCCTGTTAAGCTGGGCACAGGACCAGTGTAGAGACACACTCTGTTGACACCACCCCCAACCCCATGTCCAGCCCTCGCCCATATCCCTGGACACCTCTGTTTTCCCAGCTCATCTGATGGGTCTCCTTGCACATAGGATACATCTTGGGTTTCAGCCTGGAAGGCAGGTTTGGAACCAGAATATGGAACATCCTGAGGGTGTGTGGAATTTCTTCAGGGGCCAGTGGCTGGTGGCCAAATGCAGAAATGTCAGTGGGTCAGGTTTGGAGCATTGCCAGGAACTTGGGCACCTGAGCAGGACCTGACTGGGAGAACTTTCCACAGGTAGAAGAGGTGAAGAGGATGAAGATCGGTAACCCTTTAGACCGGGACACCAACCATGGGCCGCAGAACCACCAAGCCCACCTACGGAAGCTAATAGAGTACTGCCAGCGTGGTGTGGAGGAAGGGGCCACGTTGGTCTGTGGTGGGAGTCAAGTCCCTCGGCCAGGTCAGTCAGAGCACTCCACTTGGGTGAACTGAAAGGCCAGTAGCGTGGCCTCTGGTTTCCTGTCTACTTCTGATTGGAGGTATGTGAAGGCCATGGTTAGGCTCCCAGGCCTCAGGACCCATCTGTGACACTGGATGCCATGGCCTTGGCTATCTGGACACCTGCCAGACCAGGCGTGGTGCTGGCAAGGTGAAGGCAGCAAAGCTGAAATCCAATCAGTGCTGGTTTAATGTGTATCATAGTGGACTTTAATTTGCCATAAACCTCTGTGCATCCTTGAAATTCTCTCTTCCTATGGATTCCATGGCACTGGCTTTCATGGCTTTCTATCTTTGGCATTACTTCTCAGTGGCCACTCTTCACTGAACCTCCCTCACCACCTGTCCCTTAAGTGGAGGTATGCTCAAGTCTCTCCTGAGCTTGGAGTGTTGCTTATGGCAGACACTTTCCCTGGAGGATCTCACCCCCTGCAGTGGCTCGTACCCTCCCAAATATCTGTCTCCAAGCTCCTCCTCATCCAGAAATCCTGCCCACCTGGACACCTGTATGTCCACGGCCCCTTTGAACTGAATGGGTACCGAATCCGTGACATCTGAGTTCCCCCAGCCCCAACCTGACCCAGGCATACACCTGCCTCTCTGGAATCTTCCATCTGATCAAGTCACTGGAGCCAGAGGAGCAGGAGCTGCAGCATGGACTATTTGAACTGCTTCCTTGTTAGACTGCCTGCTACATGGGGAAAGACACTGTGTCTGTCTCTGTCTACACCATTAGGTCCTTCATGCCAGCACTGAGACTCATATGAAACCTGAGTTAATTTCATGGAATGAAGGAGGGAAGGAAACAATGAATATTAGACTCCTCTGTTTTCTTGACCCCCTACTCTAAATTAACTGCCTGATTCTCTTAAATTAAAAATCTTTCTTGCCTGCCCTGCATCCCTCCTACCATCCTGCCAACTCTCCACAGCTTGTCCTGCCTGGACCATCATGTCTGCTTCCTGAGGAACCTCTTGAGCCATGCTAACCCTTCACTCATGTAGCTGCCAGAAGTCTGCTTATATCTTCCCCAACATTGGAGCAATTTCTACAGGGACCCATCCCCCTGCAGTGACAAGCTCAATCTCCTCACTTCATACACAGGGTCTTCCATGATCTGTTTCTAACTTGCTTGCCCATGACACATGCTCCAGCCATTTTTTATTCTCTCTGAATACATCTCACCTTTTCTTGCTCCCTGTGCATTTGCTGCTCCTCTGATGAGCAACCAGCTCCCATTTCACCACCTGGTGAATTCACCGACCAGCTCAAATAACAGCCAGACCCAGACCATGTGTGCTCCTGTGTCACAGCTGCTCCCTGGCATCTTCTACAGTGACAATTGTATAGCCACTGACTGCCACTCTCTGCAGAGTTCAGAGGCTGATTGGAGAGAGTGAACTGAAGGCATGGTTTGCAGAGCAGTGAGGGGAGGGAGTGCATTACCTCGAAACCAGGAACAGTGGGGAGCTACCATCACCACCCCCTGGCCTGAGGGCCAAGAGGAGGGCATAGAATTCCTGGTATCCGGTGAGGAGTAGAGCTATGGGGTACAAACTCTACTAGAAGCCAGAAGATGAGGGAGCGTGGGCATACAGTCCCCCTCATGGGGCCCAGAAGGGCAGAGAAGAGTATGAAGGAACAGGAAAGGGACAGAGCCTGGCCAGCCCAGAGCCTCCAGCACCTGATGGGCAACAGTTCGTTTGCAGATTAAGTGAATACAGGCCACACCACATGAGCCAATATGTGTTCATACCTAACTTTTAAAAAAAGTATTTATTTATTTTTGAGAAAGAGAGAGAGGGAGAGAGAGAGACAGTGTGAGTGGGGGAGGGGCAGAGAGAGAGGAGACATGGAATTCGAAGCAGGCTCCAGGCTCTGAGCTGTCAGCACAGAGCCCGACACGCGGCTCGAATTCACGAACCACGACATCATGACCTGAGCCAAAGTTGGATGCCTAACCGACTGAGCCACCTAGGCACCCCTCATATCTAACTTTGGTTTTAAAAATTGTAATTAATGTTACAATATAATTTACAAATGTGTGAAAAATATGGAATATTTTATTTAAGCTACTTTTAAATTTTTTTAAATTTTTTTTTAACGTTTATTTATTTTTGAGACAGAGAGAGACAGAGCATGAACGGGGGAGGGTCAGAGAGAGAGGGAGACACAGAATCTGAAACAGGCTCCAGGCTCTGAGCCGTCAGCACAGAGTCCGACGCAGGGCTCAAACTCATGGACCATGAGATCGTGACCTGAGCGGAAGTCAGCCGCTTAACCGACTGAGCCACCCGGGCGCCCCTTAAGTTACTTTTAAAGTTAATTTCTTTTTGTTTTTCTAAAAACCAGAAAGAGAAAATTTCACGTCTCTCAATTTTCCCTAGTGAGGCTAAATGAAATCTCAGTCAGGTAGTGTCTCAGGGCCCCTGCACTCTGTTTCTAGAGGAGAAATAGAGGAAGCATTTCTGCGGTCAGAGGTGGTTCCACCTAGAACCAGGGCCTGTAGAGGCGGCAGTCTGGATGGGAGTAGGTGGTGGACATGTGTTGACAGGAGAGCAGGAGGCACTTGCCTCTGTGCCTGGGGCATCAGCACCCACACTGAGGTGTCTGGAAGGAGATGGGAAGCAGTTCTGGGAGATCCTGTCTATTAGAACTCATGTCCGACCTCCCCCTACTCAACCTACTCCACAGGGACTGATGGAGAGCCACCTGAAGAGCTATACTAGGTACAGAATCGCTGTTCTATCACAGACCAACACTTGAGCATTAGCCTCATTTTCCTCAGCAATGTTTAGTTGAAAGAGTTGTGATAATCCCATGGACTCATATTCCTGAGGCAGGAAAGGCACCCACAGCATGTGGTCTTCACCACACAGGTGTCACAAATTGCAGTGCCAGAGTGGGAATGTGTGCATGGTGGCCAACAGGACCAGGTCTGGCCTGGGAGAGGACCACCCACCTACACACCACGGACCTCTGTCTCCCCCTTAGGTTTCTTCTTCGAGCCAACTGTTTTCACGGATGTGGAGGACCACATGTTCATAGCCAAGGAGGAGTCTTTTGGGCCCATCATGATCATCTCTCGGTTTGCTGATGGGTAGTGTGCCCTGCTTATGTCTCTTGAGAACCGGATCCTCTTCCATGCTTTACTGGGTTCTTCCCTTGAACTTTGTGGGTGGTGGGTGTGGCCAGAAGGAGAATTCAGGTGGGGTGGAGGCTAAGGACGAAGCCTAGCCTAGTCTTCCCAGTCCTTGTCAACCACTGAAGTTAGCAGAGTCCCCGGAGGTCCAGGAGGGCTGGTTCCAACTGAGAGCATCCACTTCATCTCTCTGATGCCTCTCACAGCCTGCTGGTCCTGTTCCCATTATCCACTGCTGTGTAAGAAACCATCCCAAACCCCAGTGGCTTGGAATAACAAGTTACTTATTTCACTTGTGAATCTTCAATTTGGTCAACATTCGATGGGACTGGCCATCTCTACCTCCATGTCAGGGCCTCCCCTTAGGCTTTCCGTGGCATGGCAGTTGCTGCTTGGCACCTCACTCACCCAAAGAGGGCCAGTGAAAGATATAAGCCTCCTCAAGAACCATCAGTCAGCCTCAGGCACCCCGGAACTTCACTTTCCCCTCTCCTATTGGTCCAGCAAGTCATCGAGGCCAGGAGAGGAATAGGGACCGGCCATAATTGCTTTACCACAGGTTCTTTTCCTGACTATTATTTTTCAAAGTAGCACCTCTGAGCAGATTCTAGAATGGCACCTCATCCTCAATACACCATACTTCCAGCTGTCAAAAAATTATCAAAATTATCTTCACATGCTGTGTTAGAATGAGACACTTTTCTGCCATCTATCAAGCAAATATTGTGCTGAATCTTCAAGCCTATAATGTCTGTGGTGGGGACGCCCCCAGGGCAGCTCCATGAGGAATGCCTGACAGGTGTTCCTTTCCATGTGGGTGTGGCTTGAGCCTGTCCCACTCTCTGGGCTCCTATCCCCTGGTCTATAAAGTGAGGGATTCACCCATGATGACCAGAATGGTCTGACTTTACTCTGCCTCCTCCCTGTCATTCTTTCCTCTTCTCTCAGCTGCCCTATCTCCTCCATACTTGCTGTCGGCCCAGCATGATTTCTCAGAGGGTCCTGCATGATGGGAAGCTTGGAGTGGGTGGCACCTCCCCTCGGAGGAGGGGGGTAGGTCTCCCTGCATCCCATGCCTCAGGTGGCCCCATGACCCTCTTCACAGAGTTCTTCCTGGGTTTTCCCCACAGTGACGTGGACACCGTGCTGTCTCGGGCCAATGCGACAGAATTTGGCCTGGCTTCTGGCGTCTTCACCAGGGACATCAACAAGGCCCTGTATGTTAGTGACAAGCTGGGGGCAGGCACCGTGTTTGTCAACACATACAACAAGACCGACGTGGCCGCTCCCTTCGGAGGGTTCAAGCAGTCCGGCTTTGGCAAAGACCTCGGTAACCTAATCCTGAACACCTGTAAGGCCTCTTGGCCCCCGCCCGCCCAGTCCTGGGGGCCACGGGTGTAGCACTGACAAGATGGCTGCCAGTGCTCACCTCTTACCAAGAGGGGACAGGTGATAATTCAGGCGGTATGCAAGATCTTGCTAGAAAGTGAGGACTGCAGGAAGCAGACAAGACAGAGTGATCTGGCCAGGGAGACTGGGAAGGTGACTTTAGCGGGGACCAGGGTGGGCCTTTCCCAGGAGGAGGTGCCTGCACTGAGACACCAGTGTCTGGAAGAGGCAGAATAAAGACCCGAGGGTGTGTGCTCCTGGCAGAGGGGATAGCAGGTCTTGAGAGACCAGCTTTGGTCTTGGAGCTGCAGAGAAGGGCCTCAGTTCAGGGACAGGAGGGCCGGAGGAGAAGAGGCTAGGGAGGCTGGCAGGGGCCAGAGAGCAGTGTCCTGGTGGCCATGGTCAGAGCTTCATCCACAGAAATAGGGGAAGCCATGGAGGCTGAGTATGGAGGCCTATGGGGCAGTGTGAGTCCCCAGTGTAGAGACAATGTCACCCAAGCGAGTAGCCACATACAACCTGCCTGGCCTGCCAGGAGAAGTGGAGATCTGGTCTGGCACTCCTCTTTCCCTGGGCTGTTACATGATTTAGGATGAGTGCCACTCTCCCCATCCTGGCACTATGGAGTCTAGCAGTTGAAGACTGGTTCCAGTTGGGGATTCTACCTCTGAGGCCCAGCCGTGGTGAGGGGGGCAAGGCGTGGGAGAGCAGCTGTCTCCCAACACTCCATCCCTGAACCCAGCTCAGGATCCTCAGGGAGGTGGTTGCTATTTTGTTTTCTCTCCCACCCCTCCATCCATCCTTCACATGCTGTGGGAACCCCCAAAGGTTCTGGTTAAAGGGACCCCAACAACACCCCCCAAAGCCTGGTACCACACTGTGCACACAGAGGTGGGGCTCGCTCACATGCACGTGCACAGGTGTGATGTTGGACAGTCCTGCTCCATTTGTCCTTGTCTGCCACCTCTTCCCACCTCCTCTTCTTGGTGTCCTCCATGGAAATATGCAAGGGCTATTGTCATCCAGGAGACTGTGGGTGCCAAGTCCCCAGGGTCTAATCTCTGGCACTTAAGGCTATGCCCCCCGAGCTCCTCAAGCTCATCCTCTCTGCTGCCACCTCATCCCCAGTGTCCTGTGCACATAAACCAGGCATCCCCAATAGCCCATTGAGGCTGAGCCAAGAGAACTCAGCAGGCCCTGTCTGGTGAAGTGTGGCTCCTGGAACTAACCTTAGTGGGTGGGGGAGATGTCAGGCAACCACAGACCCAACATACTGGTCATGGGGCCAGACATACAGCTGCAGAACACAGACAGCTTCTGGGTGCCTGTGAGTTCCCTTTCCTAGTAACGGCATGACCTAGAATTAGCTGGGGGGCAGCAGTGGGAACAGGCACCTCTGGTTAGTAAGGGCCCCAAAAGAGCCTCTTGGCTGCCCTCTGGCTGATGGGGCTGCCATCCCTCGAGAGGAGGTAGTCAGAGGAGGGAAGTTTCTGGAACATTTGCCCCAGATTGGTCTGTATTCTGATGCCTGTGGTGGAATCCTCACCTCCCCCTATCCACCCGATTCCTGACCCCCCAGGGCCTCAACTTCTCATCTGTAACTGGGGCTGAGCCTAAGCTGACCCCACATGGTTGCTGCATGGATCTGTGTGACAACAGGGGTGCAGTGCTCAGAACAGTGTCAGACCTGCTATAGGGGCTGCTGTGAGGATGTTTCCCAATGGCACATGGTGTCTTGCAGGAGAGGAGGCCCTGAACGAGTACCTGCGGGTCAAGACAGTTACTTTTGAGTACTGAAGAAAAGATGTCCTGAGAGAATGCCCCACTCTCTACGATGTGTCCTCGCCCTGCACAACCGGGCCTGCCCTCTCAAGGGGAGGCCTAGGCTGCTCCCCCAGAGGTCTCATGCTCTCACCCCCTCCTGAGTGCACAGCACCCCACTTGAGACACTGTTGGAAACCTTCCTGTCCACACTCTCTGTCCCTGCTGGGACAGCCCCACCCTTGCCCAATCATAGTGCCCTTTGTTTGGGTGAGAAATTGGCCCCAAGGTGAATAAAGGTTCTGACCAGTGGCAGCAGGACTTCCGTGTCTCTCCACTCCCTCTGTGGGTACCCCTGGTGACCCTGCAAGTCCTGGCACTCGAGTGGCATTGCCCAAGGAAGGTGTCCTGGGGAGAGGTGCAGGAGTAAAAAATGTTCATCAGCTTCAGCCTGAGAAGATGGGTGCTGAGATGAAGCTAGGAGTGTGAGATATTTGTGGCGTGATCCCTGGGAAATGCAGAGCAGAGGAAGAGGGATGGGCAGCAGAAGCAGAGACAGATGCAGCTGTCTCCCTGTGTTGCAGCAGCCTCCCTGGATGGGACAGGCCCTGCCCCGCCTGCCCAGCCCTCCACTTTGTTCACTCTTTCTCCTGTCACCCCGCAGGACTCTGGGGCCCTCCTTTCTGCACTCCCACTCCTGAGGGCACAAACATTACACCTTCACTTACCTGCTGTTGCCCCAGTTTACCCCACATGGCACTCTGCTCGGCATCCCACCCCTCCACCCCTACCCGGCTCTGCCCCTCTGAAGTTCCCCTCCTCCCCCTGCAAGTCCTGGCCATGCTGGGAGTGTCCTGGCCCAGCCTCTGCTCATCTGGGAGCATCTTCAGTCCTCCTCCTTTAGCCAAGTCTGTCCCCCAGGACCTATGAAATCTGTCTCCCTCCCGCAATGGGAGGTCCCTATGCCTGGCTACCTTCCATGATGGCTTCTCTTCCTTTCAGGACACACTTTTACAGAAGGCCCGTCCAGACTACCCTGGTAACAGTGAGTGGTAATAGTAGTGAGAAGCAGTAGTTCACTGAGTACTAACTGGAGGCATGGAGGTTCCAGGCCCTCACTATGTATTTATCTCATTTAATCCTTCCATTAGCCCAACTGCTTTTGTCCCCATTTATAAACAAGGAAATTGAGGCAGAGACATTTACTTGCCCAAGGTTACAAGACCACTTGAAATTGCATTCCCTCTAGTTTCTGAGTGAGAAGGACTCTGAAGCCCTTTCTGCCTACAGAGCAATTCACCCCTCTGAGAGCCCCTCAGTATTGAGTTCCTGACTCCCTCCATTGCTGGGGGTCAGGCCCACTTGGATTTGCTCTTTGACAGGCCTTAGCTGTTGTGGTCTGGGGGGAGCAAGCTAATCCACTGGCTACTGCTCCCGTCTTGGGGTAGGGGTCCTCTACCTCCCCATGTCTGCTGTAGCCCAAGCAGGAAGTGGGCTCTTCTATCAACCCCCCATGTACCACTGCCAGGAGGCTGTAACTTCTCATAAGGGCTTCTTAGAGGGTCATGAAGAACTGACAATTCTTACTCCATGAGCCAACTCAGAACCCCGAAGCCCAGACCCATAGCCCTGAAGTGTAGGCCCCATGGGAGGCACTTGTACCCATTTCCCACCTGGCTGCTTGCAGCAGGGCCAGCTCACCCCACCACCAGAACTGTGGTCTCAATGCTCGTGCCCACAGAAGGGAAGAAATGTGTTGTTCACCTCAGCCTAAGCCTCTTGGACCCTGTTTCCTCCCTGGGAATTGATCGTGATGATTGATGGCAGAGAACCACTTCTCTGAGAGAAGACCTTCTCCCCCACCCACTTATTTTAAGTTCATTTATTTATTTTGAGAGAGGGGGCATGAGTGTGTGAGTGGGGAAGGGGCAGAGAGAGAAGGGATCTTAAACAGAGACAGAGAACTCTAAGCAGGCTACACGCAGAGCCCAATGTAGGTTTCCATCCCACAAATTGTTGGATCATGAGCTAAAATCAAGAGTCAGATGTTCAACTGGTCTAGCCATTTAGGCATGCTGAGAAGAATTTTCCTGTCCCAAAGGGGTGCAGATCTGCCTTAACACACATCCAACAAGATGAGTCCCTTATCTTTCCCTTTCCCAGGTCCCCTTTGTTTCACCTCAAACAGCCCCAGGGCCAAGGGGGTCCAACTAATGCAGCCAGAAGCCTGCCCAGTGTCTGGCAGGGTCAGCCCTGTCTTCCCTGCAAACAGCTCTTCACAGTAGAAGAGCAGGAAACATTTGGAGCGCAGGCTGATCCAAACCCAAATTGAGCCCAGAAACCTTCTTCTCCCCTCTTTAGACACACACACAGAGTTTGGTTTCAGCCAGGTTGCCCCACTACACTTCCATCTTGACACCTCTGGTTTGAATGTGCACAGCTGGGCTCCTACCTTTCTACCTTCTCCTCTCTTCAAGAATTCTTCTGAAACTATAAGGTAAGTACTTGAGAAAAACTACCCTGCTTTCCCTTCCTATGTACTTCTTTCCTATTGTGTCTCCTTTACATTTACATAGAACACTTCACTTCTGATGCTTCTGGTCACCAAATGTGTTTCCCACATCAAGCAATTCTCTGTGACACCAGCTGCGTGTCCTACAATTTAACTCAACTGTCGACACTATCCATCACAGACAGTGTCAGATCCCACAGGTTAAGAGCTCAACTCCAAAATACTGTTCCAACCTACTTTAGATGTCAGTCACAAGTAGTAGGTGTCCAGGTTACCCACAACTTGTATCTGATTTGGCTATAAATTGGAGGTTCCCATGAGTCCCACTTTGAGTTATATTAATTTTCTAGAGCAGCTCACAGAACTCAGGAAACACATTTGCCACTTTAATAAGGATATGATAAAGGATACAGATGAATAGCCAGATGAAGAGATGCATAGGGTGAGGTCTGGGAGGGTCCTGAGCATGGGAGTTTCTGTATCTGTGGAGTTGGGGTGAGCCACAGTCCCCTCTCACACACAGTGTGGATGTCTTTACTAGGACTGGAAGCTCTCCAAAACCCATACTGCTGGGATTTTTATGGCCACTTCCTCACATAGTCATGACTCATCGTTAACTCCATTTCTAGCCACTCTCCCCTCTCTGGAGATTGGTTTGGTGGGGCAGGAGGGGGTGAAAATGCCAAGTTTCTAATCATGGCTTGGTCTTTTTGGTGATTGGCTGCCATCTGGGAGCCCACGCAGAGTCACCTCAATAGAATAAAAGATGCTCCTATGCCCTTCTCACTTGGGCAATTACAAGGGTTTGGGGAGCACTGTGTCAGGATCAGAGACAAATATTAGCATTCTTATCACTTAGGAAATTACAAGGGTGTCAGGAGCTCTGTGCCAGGAACTATGGGCAGAGACCAGTACACATTTTCTATTATCCCACAGTAAGAATGGTAAGACTATCAGTTTATGCATTTCCATTCCTTTATCCCCTTCTTTCTTGAATTCTAGAACCCCAAAGTTTGCATGGGTCCATGGCTGACCTGAAGAAAGACAGAATTCCCAACCTCCTTTGCAGTTAGGTCTTGGTCATAGAACCAAGTCCAGTGGACAGAATGTGAGTAGAAGTGCTCACTCCAGAGATGTGCCCCTTAAAGCAGGGAGTCATGCTGTTGCTCTCCCTCTTTTCCTTCCCTTGGACTGGCTGGAAGCAGACCCAGGAAAGAGGGTGGTGGGCATTTTCAGACCATGCAGATATGGCACTACCTTTGGAGGGGGACGGAGCAGCACACAGTGGCAGACATCTGAATCCCCAACATCATGGAGGTGAATATGATCCAAGGTGACCTGCCAGCAGTCATTGGTACATGGGAGAAATAAACTTGTCTTTTTGTAATTTTAAATGCATTTATCTTTCCATGTTAAAGGCATTTAAGAAATATAATGAACAAAATGAAAATATGCATGTGTGAATAGGGCCAAGGAGGAACACAGCACAAAGATAAAATCAGGAGTGTGGTTAGTATCAAACCGTGTTCTGTGAAATTTTATACCATTCTAAAGTTGGAGCACAATTTAGCTCAGAGCTTTCTAGCTGACAAGAGTGTGAGGAAACCTAATCTGTGGCCCAATTCACAGTGTCCATGTGACAGAAGAAACAAACTAGTTTTTCTGGAGTACAGAAAGAAATCCATCTTTTATGTCCTGAAAATAATATGTTTTCTTATGTGATGACCACTGCCTTCTACTATTTTATAGTAGGGCGTTACGCTGCAGATGGCTGTTTCTTATGACCTTCCCCAAGGTAGCTGAGCACATGATGACTTACTGGAGGCACAAGCGACCCCCCTGGTAGCATGAAACACTACATATTCGTCCAACTACAGTGGGGTGGGGTGGGGAGGAGGACAGACCTTGGAGCCCACTGTAGCATTCTGTTGATCTATCTTGATCCAAACATGATGAGCCAGAGGAAATGGAATTCACCAGAAGCCATTTCAGGCAGTGCCTTCTGTCATGCAGAAAAAATGTTCTGACTAGTTAAAAAGGGGCTGGTGGGGATGTTCAGGATCAGAAAATGGCCACAGGCTTGCTCTATGTAGTACAGGGAAGAAGATTTTTGAAGTGTGTATAGGAATGAGGTGGTGAAGGAAGGAGGTAGACTTGGCAGGCGGGGGGAAAGGCAGGGAAGGTGATCCCTTGGTGGCCAAGGCAAAACGTCTTTGAGATATATCAGGGAATAGGTGGTGGAAATTCCTTTCCCTTCTCCCTCCAAGGTCAACAATTCCTCACTATTCCTGTGCTTTCCTGTGAACTTGCTCCTCTTGGGGAAACCCCAAAGAAGAAATGGTCTGTGTGCCCAAGGGGATACAGGCAGAGCAGAGTGCAAGAGCAAAGAACGTTCCAGAGAACATCTGGTTGTGTGAGTGCAAACTTGGGCACAAGGTTGTGTTGCATATCCATTGGTAATCCTTCAAAAGTGCCACTTCTCCCAAGGGAATGTGTAAGGTGCATTGGGCAGTGAGTCCCTGGCAGGCACTATAACCACAACCCTAGTGTTGTAGGGTCCACTGAGCTGGACCAAGGAGTGAAGTGTCCTTATAAACTGCGTTTCAAATGGGTAAAGGAGTTTAACAATAAATATATTAAGGGCATGAGGACACGCATCTCTCTACAAAGAGTATCACATTGAAAGCTTTCCTTCTGTCTAGTAAACAGTCTTGCCCAGAATACCCATGTGAGACCAATTCACTTGGAAACACAGTCTTGGTACATAGTAAACATTTGATAAGTACCTAGGAATGAATGACTTGGTAAACGTGTCTCATCCTGGCCTTACGTGAGTTACTGAACTTGCTCTGTGCTTCAATACCCTCATCTGTAAAACCTCACAGTGTTTTGAAAATAGCCTAACAGTGAGGACAAGATAAATGTTAGCTTCCATATGATTCATGGAGTGGATTAAATCAATTGCAAGGTCTAGGTTATATTAAACTTGTATTTGTTCATTGAACAAGTGTTGAGTTCTAACTGAAAACAATGAAGGCAGAACACACAGCTTGTTTACTTCACTATTCCCAGTGCTTAGGACAGGCTTCATGTATAATAGGTGCTCAATAAATGTTGATTGACCAAATGAATAAATCTGTATGCTGATCATTCTAAATTCTCACTGCATTGGGTTATCTTGTGGAAAAAAAAGATACGTGACTACAATTCTTTTAAGAGGTAGTAAAGAACCTGACCAGATTTGTTCACTCTTGGAAAAACATGGAAGATCCAACAAGGAGTTACTTCTGTATCATTGATGATTGGCTAGCTTCACAACTCAATGAACTTGTTTCTTACTTATGCTCTGTGTCCATCATGGATGGTCAGGGACTCTGTTCCAGGGCTCCTTGGTCTAAGACACTGACATGTGCCATGGCCAAGGGGGAAACACCCTGGTGAGTCTGTGTCAGCACTTAGATGCTCTCCACTGAAAGTGACACATCACTTCTACTCCTAACCAACTGGCTCAGGCTAGCCACAGTGACCCATCCAACCCAGGGAACAGGAAGTTCAGTCTCCATGTGTCCAGAAGTGGGAAACCTGAGGATCAGTGGGCAGGATGAATCACTACCTCCAACAAGGCTCTCAGCTCAGACAAGGAAAGTTGTTTCTTTATTAAGAAACAGATAATTTTTGGGGCGCCTGGGTGGCGCAGTCGGTGAAGCGTCCGACTTCAGCCAGGTCACGATCTCGCGGTCCGTGAGTTCGAGCCCCGCGTCGGGCTCTGGGCTGATGGCTCAGAGCCTGGAGCCTGTTTCCGATTCTGTGTCTCCCTCTCTCTCTGCCCCTCCCCCGTTCATGCTCTGTCTCTCTCTGTCCCAAAAATAAATAAAAAACGTTGAAAAAAAAATTAAAAAAAAAGAAATAGATAATTTTTGGGGCGCCTGGGTGGCTCAGTTGGTTAAGCGTCCAACTTCAGCTCAGGTCACGATCTCACGGTCTGTGAGTTCGAGCCCCGTGTCGGGCTCTGGGCTGATGGCTCAGAGCCTGGAGTCTGCTTCCGATTCTGTGTCTCCCTCTCTCTCTGCCCCTCCCCCGTTCATGCTCTGTCTCTCTCTGTCTCAAAAATAAAATAAACGTTAAAAAAAATAAAAAAAAAAAAGAAATTGGGGCGCCTGGGTGGCGCAGTCGGTTGAGCCTCCGACTTCAGCCAGGTCACAATCTCGCGGTCCGTGAGTTTGAGCCCCGCGTCAGGCTCTGGGCTGATGGCTCAGAGCCTGGAGCCTGTTTCTGATTCTGTGTCTCCCTCTCTCTCTGCCCCTCCCCCGTTCATGCTCTGTCTCTCTCTGTCCCAAAAATAAATAAACATTGAAAAAAAAAATTAAAAAAAAAAAAGAAATAGATAATTTTCATATCTATGTTCCAGTGCATAGGAAAAGATGAAAGTTTTATCATTCTTTCTGTAGAACTATCATGTCTCTAGTGTCCAAATATGACAACGACAGCATAAAACCAAATGAATAGAACAATCATAAAAATGGCAACATAGTTAATGTTTGCAATAACATGCTCATAAATTGAATTCATCTCTATAGAGAGAATAATTTCATTATAACCAAACTCTAGCATCCTAGGAATACAAGGATGGCTGAAAGGAAAATAGAATCCCCCCCACTGACAATGAAAGGGCATTTTCATGTACCTGTGTTCAAATCTACAGTCTGCCACTTAATAACTCTGACTTTGGAGAAGTATATAACCTCTCCAATCTTTAGTTTTTCACATCTGTAGAGTGCAATCTTCACCGTCCTTACTTCCCAGGGTAATTGTGAGGCTAAGACAATGAATATGAAGTGTTATTCAGCACCTGCTTGTGTGTGATGTCAGTGCTCAGTGCCAGCTGATTCTATTACTATTATTATTATCATGGCATTAGGTCAATAGCTGGTTCAGAACTTATGTATCTATTTACTCCACAAATATATATTGAGCACCTATTGTGTGCCACTTTCCAAGAGGAAGTTTCTGCCCTCATGAAGCGTACATTCTAGTGGGCAAAAACCGAGGAAACCAACAAGCAAATGAGTCTAGTGTATACCATGGAGAAAAAAAAATATGGAGAAAAAATACACTAGTGAGAGAATTGCAAATGCTGTCTGTGGGCGAGGGTGGGATGGGTGAGGCACTATTGTACAGGGTGCTCAGGAAAGATCCTTCTGGTAAGGTGGGATCTGAACAGAAATCCGCAGGAAATGGGAATGAGGTAGGACACCATTCAATATGTGGTGCTGTTCCATCAGGAAATGGAGTTTAGGGGCACCCGGCTGGCTCAGTCAGTTGGGCACCCAACTTCAGCTCAGGTCATGATCACATAGTTTGTGAGTTCAAGCCCCGAGTCAGGTTCTGGGTTAACAGCTCAGAGCCCAGAGCCTGCTTCAGATTCTGTGTCTCCCTCTTGCTCTGCCCCTCCCATGCTCATGCTCTGTCTCTCAATAATAAATAAATGTTAAATTTTTTTTTTTTTATTTTAAGGATATGCAGCTTTCAGTCCCTCTCTGCTTGGAGCTACCTCCCACCCTATGAACAAGCTTGAGCCAGACTGGTAGAGATTAAGAGACACATGGCCCAGCATTGGTCTGCATCTTACAGGTGAGGAGGCAGGCTTTCCTTAGGCTCTTGTGTCTGGTGAGTGGCTGACTCCTAGTCTTTTCCCCTTTGCCACCTGCTCTTCAAAGTGAAGTCAGCGAAACTTGTGGGACTATTTTTAGTGGCAGATGCAGTGACCTTAGCCCTTCTTCTGGGGCCCTGAGGCTTCTTCCCAGTAGCCCAGGGGTTGTTTTTGAGGTTCCTATAACCCTTGAGGTGTCAGCAGCTGAGTGTGCTATCCTCCTTCGTGGGGCTATCCCTCCTGCGTCCCCAGGCTGTCAGGGGCCTGGATGTGAGCCCAGTTGCTGTGACATTCCTACCCGGAGGAAAAACCAGCAGCTTCACTGAGGCACACCTGAGTCCATGCCCCTACTGGGGCACTGTAAGTCTGCTTGCATGAATCTCAACAAAGACAAGAACGTCCCTGGCTGTTAAGCCATTTTTGGGGTGAAGACTCCTAGGGTCTGCTGTAGGGAGGTTTTCTAACAGAGGCATGATCATCCCTCACATTGTAAGTCCAGCACTGCCAGACACTCTCTAGGGGCAAGTCTCAGTTTCCTCATTGGAAAATGGGAATGGTAATGTCTGTTCTGCCTGCCCCCAGGTCTGTCACAATGATTCAATAATATCATGGATGTAAGCATGTGTTGGAAAGTCCTAGTAAAGTGCAAGGTACTATTTCCATTATAGCATGAACAGTGTTCTTAAGTTTTTTAATTTACTTTGAGAGAGGGGGAGTGAGAGCATGAACAGGGGAGGGGCAGAGGGAGAGGAAGAGAGAGCGACTCCCAAGCAGGTTCTGTGCTGTCAGCGTAGAGCCCAACGTGGGGCTCGAACTCACAAACCATGAAATGATGACCTGAGCCAAAATCAAGAGTTGAACGCTTAACTGACTGAGCATAAATATTTTTGTTCATGTTTATGCAAATTACAAGAGGGTTTTGAGTAGTGGCGCTGTCTTCCTTCCTGGCAGCTCTCGATATAAGGGTGGTGGTCCGGGCCTAGGGCAGAGAGAACTGCTGCAGTCCTGTCCCACCTTGAGGCCCGTGTGCTTCGTCCTGCTGTCACTGAGTCATGGGGTCATGGATTTGGCAAGACCAACAATAACAATAGCTCACTTCTCCACGTGTGTGTGAAGCCCAGGAATGGCCTTTGGGTGTGGGTGGGCAGGCTGGGGTGGAGGGCAATTAAACCAGCCCTGGATTATTCAGCATGCCAAGCAGGGGTGGTGAGGGGCAGACCCTGATTTTAAGATATCTTCCTCACCAGACAACAGATTTCTTACTTGGAATTTTATAGTTTCCTGTGTAAATTTGATTATAAATCAAAGAGCAGCTAATTAGCACTCATCCGTTCATGCCTTCATTCTCTTGTTCCCTTGTGTGAGAGAGGCAGCTTGGTTGATGGAATGGAAAATGTCATCTTTAGATTTAATTGGAATGGAGTTTGAATTCTGGCTATGCCTCTCAGGGCTGTGACCTCCAGCAAGTGGAGGAACTCTTTAGGACCTCAGTTTCCTCATCCATATAAAAGGTAGGAGATATTCCCCTCACAGGCTTGATCCAGAGGTCAGCACTGATTTGCAGATGGCAATCTGCACCTGGAGTAAGTGGCTGGCAGGCACCCTTTGTCCTCCATCATTGCACCTTTTTATTTATTCTGCAATCAGCAAATGTCTTTTCAGTGCTGTAGATGTCCCTGCCACTGCCCCACTCAGGTTCCCCCTCCAGCCCTGGGCATACCTGCCTGACTTCTTAATGTGGGCCCGCAGTGATTCCCAGGAAGGCCTTCTCTGCCTGTGGGAGACACTTGGCCCACCTTGCCTGACAGTCCATCAGGCCTGAAGGACTGGGGCACTATTGTCCCCTGGAAGTAGTCCTCATGTAAAGTTGGGTGGGAATTCGGATTTGTACACCCTTCAGGGGCAATATCTCCAAGGCTCCCAGAATTCCAGGCAGGACTGAGCTCCAGATGCCCACGGAGGTAACTTGCTTGGTAACGAAACTTCATTGGCTGCCCTCCTTTCCCTGCTTCACCTCCCCCCTCTCCCACCAACGTTTTCTGGGGTCAGCTCCCAGATAAACTCCTTGCACTTGAATCCTCATCTCAAGGTCACTTCTGGGGGCTGGGAGTGGGGGCAACCTAAAGCAAGTGTCTACTATGTACTAGTGGAGATGTTCAGAGATGAACAGAGTCTCTTCCCTTGGGGAATTCACAGTCTGAGAGGCAAAAATATCCCACCTAATATAGCACAATGACATAGTTAAGAGGTGTTGGGGGATTCCAAGGAAAGAGGCTGAGGGGCATGTGTTTGACACTTCCCAGGGGAGGACAAGCCTGAGCAGAGGCTAAGGGAGTCATTGCAGAGGGCAACCACTGCAGGGACAGGACCAGGTAGGAGGCTGACCTTGCTGCAAGGTGTGGTCTCTGAAAGGATGGCTGAGTGGCAGCACAGGTGTTGGTGGGATTGTGGAAAGAAGGTGAGGTTCCTAAACTCCAAAGTGATTTGTAGTATCTATAGTATGTCTTTGTGGGTCAGTCTGTGAGGCCGGGCGATGGCCCTCCACTCTGGGCAGTGGGGCAGTCAGGGCTTGGCCAGCCCATCATACGGGCCTCTGAGACTGTGGGGGACAGTGCAGTGGTGGAGCAGGGGGCTGGGAAGGATTTGAACTGGGGCTGCTGCCTCCAGGCTGAAGGCCATTTGGAGAAGACAAGGACTGGTTGGGAACGAAGGATGAACGGTATGGTGGCAGAGCAACAACAGGAAACTGGAACAGGCATGAGGAAAGCTGTGGGCAGGGTAAGGCCCTCCTTGTGCCCCAAGCCTGCTACAACGGTCCATCCATGTGCCTAGAATCACCCCCTGCTTGTGATTTGTCCTGTTAGAACATTAATGGTAACAGTAAACATAGTAGCAGGAAACATGAATTGAGCCCTTGCTACATGTGAGGCACTAGATGTGAGGACTTTACATGGATTGCTTCCTGTCATCCTCAACCTTTTGAGGCAGGTACTAACATTAACTCCACTCTACAGATGAGAAGACTGAGGTTCACATCTTTCCTAAGCTCAGCTTGTGAAATTTTTTTTTAAACTTAAAAAATGTTTATTTATTTTTGAGAGAGAGAGAGAGAGCAGGGCAGGGGCAGAGAGAGAGTTAGACACAGAATCCAAAGCAGGCTCCAGGCTCCAAGCTGTCAGCACAGAGCCTGATGTGGGGCTCGAAGTCAGGAATCATGAGATCATGGCCTGAGCTGAAGTCAGCCGCTTAACCGACTTAGCCACCCAAGAGCCCCTTAAACTTTTCAAAAAATGTTTATTTACTTTTGAGAGAGGGGAGGGGGAATGAGCAGGGGAGGGGCAGAGAGAGGGGGAGACAGAGAATCCCAAGCAGTCTCTGCCTTGTCAGCACAGAGCCTGATGAGAGGCTCGAACTCATGATTGTGAGATCATGACCTGAGCCAAAGTCGGAAGCTCAAACGACCGAGCCACCCAGGTGCCCCTCATTTAACCTTTATAACATCCTTATAGGTATTATCCTCAAGTACGGTCACATTGCGAGTTAGGACTTTAATATACAAATTCAGGGTAGGGAACAACACAACTCAGTCCATAATATCTGCCAACATTTTATCATTTACAAATGTCTTTTGTGTCTATATATCTTAAATTTCCATCCCAGGACTACAGTTTTGGTGTAGTATCTCTTTGTAAAGCTACTCACTGCCAAAAGTTCAGCCAGGCCTGTGGACTCCTAAGGCAGCACTCTGGGCACTTCTAGATGCCTGTTAGTGAGGGGGAAAGAATGGGGCATGAGCTAGTTTGCAGGATTTGGTGCACACTGCTGGCCACTTACCAAGGCCCTGAAGAATGGGTCCTGTGTCCGGGTATTGCAATTGTCCTTTGGAACTTGGCTGGGGCTGTCCCCTTTGCAAGAGTGCTACATTCTCCCTGTGGTTTCTTTACTACTGAAGTCAACTGTTAGTTGCCATTTATCCTCATGCTTCTGATGGTTTATTTTTCTTGCATTAGAGGTAAGTAGAAAATAAAATATTTCTTATACTCATAAGTATATTGACACAAGATAAGCCCACCTCAAAATTTACAGGGCAAGATTACAAACGGGGGCCCACAGGGGCACCTGGGTGGATCAATTAAGCATCTGGCTTTGGCTCAGGTTCCTGGGTTCAAGCCCCACATCGGGCTCCGTGCTGTCAGCTCAGAGCCTGGAGCCTGCTTTACATTCTGTGTCTCCCTCTCTCTCTGCCCCTCTCCTGCTCGTGCTCTGTCTCTCAAAAATAAAAGTAAAAAAAAAAAAGTTAAAAAAAAAACACAAATGGGGCCCCCACAAACCATATGTTTAAATACATATGCAAGGAAAACATAGCTGTAAAATAGAGTCTATTCTGTTTTCTGGCCTTGACAAATGTACTTCCATAGCAACTTGGAAGGTCAGGTTCAAATGTAGAATTCTTGGATTCTTGTATAAAGACACAGGTCATGCCCCACAACTGGTTCATTCTCTGGGGCACTGATCTGAGTATATATCCTAGCAGTGGGCTTGGAGCCATTCAGAATTCCCAGGACTGGGAGCTGGAGCATTGTCTGGAAAGTTTAGGGCAGGATTACTGGCTACCAGTAGACATGAATCCTCTTTCCTTGGGGAGGGCAGGAGGTGCCAGAGGATGGCTGGCCCCCAGAAGCCTAGATGGGTAAGGAGGTGTGCAGGCAGTACCCAACCCAGATATAGGACAGGACACCTGCTGAAAATCAGGGTGTCTGTAAACCTGTAGAATATATCTATCTATCTATCTATCTATATATATATATATCTTTGTGTTTAACATGCAGATTTGTCTTTTGCTGAAATAATATAGCATAGGACTAAATCTTGTTAAATATCTAGCAGTCACATGCCCTTGTGTTTCCATTCATTTCGGACTTTCGTCTGGTTCCACTGATGTTCCGGCTCTGTGGTCATGAACAGGTTTCTTGCAAAAACCATGAGGATGAACTTTGCCTGAGGCTGTGTCCCCCCAAAATCTTTCATCCCTCTTTAGATGTTGGTCAGAAGAGGCCAACAGTTAAGACTGTTTTGAGTCAGTTAGGAAAAATAGAACTGGACTGGGTATTGCTAACTTTGTTGGGTGTGATACTGGTATTATTGAGGATGTTTGAAAAAAAAAAAAAAAACCTTAATGATTGGAGAAACATGCTCAAGAATTTAAAGGTGAAATATGTCTGCCAGAATGCTTTAAAACTACTCCAGGAAAAAAAAAAAAAAAGTGTGTGTGTAGGGGGAGGGTTATAGATGGGGGAAAAAAAGGGCAAGATGCAGACCATGATGGAAGCTGGCCTATTGGTTTGTGGGACCATTTTATTATTCTACTTTTGGTGTGAGTGAACATTTCTCATAATAAAGAAGTTAAAACACAAGAACAAAACACTGTCCTGGAGAGCTGATGGAGCTCTGGCTGCAGGCGAAGAAGCTGTTCCTTAAGAATGGCCAGTCTTCACACACCCTTTACAGACGGGATCCTCAAGCCCCCTTTCCTCCTGGGTGGTTTTACAGCCCTAGACTCGGTTTCCTTCTTTGTAAACCAGGCCTCAGCACACGACTTACCCCTAAGGGCTGTTTCGAGCATTAACTGCAGCAAAGGAGGAGAGGAGCTTGGCACGCTCAGGAAACAATCGGGTTTACAGCCCAGAAAGACTTCTGGCTCCACGTGTCCCCACCACAAAGGCCAAGCTCCAGGGTCCCGGGGGCAGAGTCTGTGTGGCCCTGACTTCTGGCGCGCTCTGGGTCGAGCAGCCAGACCTTGGAGCTGGGGACACCCCCTCCCCACCTCCCCTCGGGCCCTGGGCGACAGGGCCCCGCCTCCAGGTAGCCCTGCCCAGTCCCGCCCCGTCAGGCTTTCGCCGGGTCCTGAAACCGCCAGGTAAGTTGGCCTGAAGATCTGGCGTTCCCGGTTTCCTCATCGAGCCCTCCTCTTGGCCCGCGCGCCTTCTGCTCGCCTCCTGCACGCTGCTGCCCTGGAGGGGATCGGGTAAGCGTGGCGCTGCGCCCCAAGCGGGCCTGGGCAGGGGTGCGGGAAGTCTGGGGTAAAGCGGCGATGGAGTCCAAAGGGGGCTGTCTGGGTGTGTAGAGATGTCACACTGAGGAGGCCCGGCCCTGGGGAAGCGCTGGGGTTGGGGCGCAGAGTGGGGGATGAGCAGTAGAGGGAGTAAACCCAGGGCCTTTGGAGGGGGACCTCGGGACACGGTGGGGCACACCTGGAAAGTTGCCTGGGCAACGCAGAAGAGGACGTGAACCCAGAGCTGGGGGAGTCCGGTGGGACGCCAGGGGCCTGCAAATAGGCGAAAGTAAGGGAAAACAGGAAGGGGAAAGAGAAAGTGGTACCAGAGGGGCCTTGGGCAGAGGGGGCGCCTGGGGAGGTATCCAGGTAAGGGCCCAGGGCTGGGTCCTGGATGACGGACCTGGGATGGAGGGAGACAAACCCAGGGCCCAAGGCGGGTTTGGTGTCCGGGGGAGGGGGGGGGCAGAGGGGAGGGGAATCCAGACTGAGGGTTGGGCAAGTCTTCAGGTATTTCTGAGGCTCTCTCTCCCGCATATCCAGTATCTTGGCTTACTAGGCCTGCTGTCCCCCCATCTACTTATCACAAACTACCCAGGTGGGTACTCCAGCTGATTCTGATGCAGGTATAATTTAAGAGGCACTGGTCTGAAACATTAGAGCTTTGAGGGATTTGAAGTGGGAGAACCAGCCAGGTGTCCTGTGATGCAAGTGCATTATTACATTTAATCTTCACAGCCTTGTGAAGTTGGTGCTCTTGTCCCCATTTAACAGACGAGGCACAGAAATTTCACTTTTCCAAGGACCAGCATCTAGGAAGAGGAAGAGCTGGGATTCAGACCCTCAAGGTAGGCTCCAGGGTGCTCCCACTGAACCAGGTCTCCTGTAAAGTCCAGAGGTAGTTTGGCCTCACAGCAGGTAGTGGGCAGCTGAGTGGGGCCGATCGGTTCCAGCATTTTGGCTGTGCAGTGAATAGTTAGGACTGGCCTTGTCTCTTGCCTTGGGGTGAGCACTAGTTTGTATGAGGTCCTGGTGACCAGGTCTCAGACCTGATGTGTTGGCCCCAGGGTGCCCAAAGGCCCTAGATTCAAGGCCAGCTTCTCTCTGACTCACGGGGAGGCTGCGCATCAGTGTCCTCCTCAGTCTGATGGGTACAGACTCCCCAGGAGGCATCTGCAAGAGCAATGACCTTACAGATTCCTGTGACTGGCAGCCAGGTGGGCCCAGGTCCCCCTGCCCAGCCCTTCTCAAGGCCTGCGCCCGAGGAAGGGGCTCCAAGCACACGGGCTGTGCAGGGCTCTCACTCCACACTCTGACACCTTGGCAGGGTAGTTCTTTGTTGTGGGGGCCTGTCCTGGGGCACTGCCTCCATATTGTGTCCTCTGGGGGAAAGGCTGGGTGGGAACCTCTGCCCTGGAGTCAGTGCCACCCCCCCCCAGGTCTCCCCCTCTCTGGGGGCTACAGGACAGGGTTTTCCTGTGTCCACAGCCCACTCTCCCGACAGAGACCGCCTTCACCAGCAGGCCTGTCCTTCAGGACCTGGTGTGTTCATCTGTACTCATTTCTGTCGATGCAAATGACATCTGAACACATTCTCCTTCTGACACACCCCCATGTTCCCAAGGAAGCTGAGTGCCCTTGACTACCATCCACAGGGTTGTGAGGTCCCTGCTGGGGGATCACGGAGGCCCCACACTGTAAGGGGCACAGGGTAGGTGGGAATGCATGCTGGGTGCTGACCACACTGGGCCTCTGGTGCACATTTGATGAGTTTAGAGGGCATTCTTCAGTGTGCTTCCCTCACACAAGTTTCTTCTGGAACTGTTCTGTGTGGTCCCCATAGCTCTGCCCTACACCTTGAGAGGAGGCCGCTTTCTTAGCAGTCAGGGAACCCTTCAGTTTAGCTCGGCTGCTGGCACTTGCCTCCTGGTGCCTACCTGGTTTCTTGGCGTATTTGGAAACTCATTTGTATTCTGTCTGAATCCCACCTCCATGAGTGAGTCATCCAGAGGGTTTTACTCATTTTGGGAGGAGAGAACGAAGCTTTGTGGTTCATGCTTCTCTAATTGTCTAGTGTTTGTGAACGCTTTTGGGCCTCTTTTTTTAATGTTTATTTTTGAGAGAGAGAGACAGATGGAGCATGAGCAGGGGAGGGGCAAAGAGGGAGGGAGACACAGAATGTGAAGCAGTCTCCAGGCTCCGAGCCTTCAGCACACAGCCCGACCTGGGGCTTGAACTCATAGCTGTGAGACCATGACTTGAGCTGAAGTCAGACACTTAGCATACTGAGCCACCCAGGCTCCCCATTGGGCCTCTTTTTAATTGGTTATCTTGTCTGATCTGTGCCCTTCAGCCGGTGAGCCTTCCGGCTCCCTGGTTATCCTGTGACTGTGGTGATGGGTGATTTCTCTTCCCCTTCCTCTGGTTCCTGCTTTTCCCAGTGCTGTCTTGACTTTTCCCCTCCTTCCTGCTTACATGCGTGAGTCTTCCTGAAGTGAAGCATTGTGATTAAGTTGTCAAAAGCAGCTGACTAAAGTCAACAAAGGAAGGATTCTCTGGTAGGCTGTATCTCATCCTTTGCTGACTTTAATTAGTGAATGATTTTGTCTGCTGATTTATTTTGTTCATTATTGGCTTTATACATTTTGTATTAATTTAACTTTTCTGTTTTGATATCATAATGAACTCATGGTCCTTTGCAGACTCAACTTGTGAAGTGGTAACTATACTATATTATTATTAGATGCTGAAGTTGTCACCGATTGACAGTGGTAGTCTGTTTACAATTTTGTTCCTTTGTCATTTTAGTCCCTCCTCTGACACCTTTGAAAGCATCTTATTTTCTAGCAACCCCAGAGGGTTCCAGAGCCGTCTCATCTTTTCTCCTGCCCCAAGTTATGGGATTCATTGTCCTCCAAGAGTCCTGTTTTGAGTATTAGACATGAAAATCTGAGTGCAGAGATACATGGCCCCCAGGCTAGGGGGACATGTTGTTGCTTTGGACTACTTTTAGAAGTGTCAGAGCCAGAAAATACATCTTGTTTTAAGGTAGAGTTCACATGGACTTCCAGCGGTTTGATGCTCTGTACCCAACTATCTTTGAAGTACATAGTGTCACGGGCAGCTAAGATTTTTCTCCCACATTGGCAGTCCTCAGCTCAGCACCATCTCTCACCCCCAGAGGAGGGCAGCTAAACTGTAAATGAAATCACAGAGCTGGAACATTGTCAGTTATCTTTTGATGCATAACAAAGTACTGCCAAACCTAGGGACTTAAACAGACAGTGATTTATCATTTCTCAATGTTCTGTGGGTTGCTGGGGTGTATCTTTGGCTTCACGGGGGTGATCTAGGGTCACTCAGGGGCCCTGATCCCTTTTTAGTGGGGGAAGCAACAGAGTTGTCTTTTGAAAACATAAACAGTCACTCTGAGGAAGAAGCATGTACTCCTTGCTCTGCCTGTAAGACCCTAGGTGACTGGCTGCCTTGTACTCCTTTCCTGCCATCCTCTTGTATCTACATACCCCAGACTGTTGGCCTCTTTGCCTTTCCTTCCTTGGAAGCACCAAATTTGCCCTACCACAGTGCCTCTGTACTCGCTGTTGTCTGCTCGCAGGGCTCCTCCCCTAGATCTTTGCACAGTTGGCTTTTTTTTTTAAGTTTTATTTATGTATTTTTTAGTAATCACCACACCCAAGTTTGGGGCTCAAACTTGCAACCCCGAGATCAAGAGCTGGATGCTTTTATGACTGAGCCAGCCAGGCACCCCTGCACAGGGGAAATTTTTTTATACTTAGGGTTCATTAAAATGTCACCTTCTCGTCTTGAGTCTTTGATCCTCCATCCACACCCTACCCTACACTTTCCCAGGATAGTCCCTGTCAATTCACAGTATTTAATTTATCTTGTTCACTTACTTGTTCTCTTGTTTATTTCTGTCTCTGCTTCTAGAATACAAAATTTCCTGAGAGCAGGACTTTATCTGTCTTGCTTTCCACTGCATTCTTGGTGCCTAGAAAACTCCTTGCATAAAAGGAAGGAAGAAAACATTTGTTGAATGGATGATAAATCATTCATGCACCAAAAGAGGAGAGGGATGAATAGGTGGAGCACAGAGGATTTTTAGGGGAGTGTAACTACTGTGTGTGATATAATGATGGATGCATGTCATTCTACATTTGCCCAAACCCATCGACTGTACAACACAGGAGTGACCCCTAGTGTAAACTGGACTTGGGGTGATCATGATGTGCCAGTGTGGGTTCATCAGTTGTAACATGCTCCTGTCTCGTGTGGGATGTTGGGGGCAGGGGTATATGGGAACTCTGTGTACATTCCTCTCAATTTCTCTGTGAACCTAAGACTGCTCTAAAAAATAAAGGTGTTTTTTTCTTTTTTAAAAAAAATTTTTTTTCAGCGTTTATTTTTATTTTTGGGACAGAGAGAGACAGAGCATGAACGGGGGAGGGGCAGAGAGAGAGGGAGACACAGAATCGGAAACAGGCTCCAGGCTCTGAGCCATCAGCCCAGAGCCTGATGTGGGGCTTGAACTCACGGACCGCGAGATCGTGACCTGGCTGAAGTCGGACGCTTAACCGACTGTGCCACCCAGGCGCCCCTTTTCTTTTTTTTTAAATAGTGCACATCCATTGGAAAGAATTCTGAACAATATAGACATACATATAAAGTCCAGAGGATTACATCCATACCTTCTGTACCCCAAGCCCTTTCTGTTTATATCCGCACCTCTTGTGTTGACTGGCTGGGTGGCTGTGATGCCTTTCATGGGAAAGATGAGATTGAGAGGTGGAATGAGGATACTGGGAGCTCTGTGTTAGACCGAGGGTGCCTGAGATGCCTCTCAGACCGCTGAGTGGGAAGTTGGCTCTCCGTGTCTGGATCCTGGGCTGAGGACCGAGCTGGGAAATGTGATTGGGAGGTAGTAGCAGCATATCATTGTTACTTCAGGCTATGGGACTGGGGGAGGTCCACACACAGGCTGTAGACAGAAGACAAGTGAGGAGAGTCTGGAGTGTCAGCGTTAGAGATCAGAGGGAGAAGCCACACCAGGAAAAGAGGCAGGACACCCGTGGAGTAGGACAAAATGAGGCATGCATGGAAACCTGGGAAGGGCTGCCAGATAAAACACGGAATTTGAGAGAATCAGTGACTCACTTTTCAGCATAGGTATGTCCCATTTTACCTGCAAAATCTGACAACCCTAAGCTGGAAGAAGGCATCTCAGCCTTTCCACAGTGATGCTACAGGCCAGGAATGCCCGCTGGGCCTATACTACTTGTGATGATCCCCCAGCGGGTTCCCCTCCTGGAGCCATTGTTGAAGCTGGATCAGCCCTTGTGGTTCTTGTTATATTGTAGGAAGAGCCTCAGCAAAATCATCAGGGAACTTTGGAGAACAAGATTTATTACTCACAGGTCCTGGCAGGTCCATGGCACGTGCGAAGGCCACACAGCCACACAGTATAGTCTCAGGTGGAGAGGGAGGGAGGATGCGTGGGCCTGGGGCTCTGCATTTGTTGGGATGAGATAATTAGGGTTTCATGGGTTCACTGATTATCGGATGGCTTAAAACATGAGAACAAGAAGTAGGATAAGGGAAGGGAGAAGCAGAGTCACTCAAGCAGTCAGTGATCTAGATTACCCAGGACTTGCTAAAAGGGGAGCTTTATGGGTGTGGGTGACCTTATGGGGTTGGTTTGCTAGGAGCTGGCTGCCTTTGACATGGATGCCTCAGCTATCAAAGGCTTCTTGACATGCACACACTAGGAGCCCAGGAGAAACAAAATCAGTCCCAGCACCATTAACCTAGACTTTATTGTAGAGTGCTGAACACAGGAAAGCTCCAGAAGAGCCTTTTAACAAGGGGGAGGTGGGCAGAATGTTTTAAGGGCTTTAGGGGGAAGGTATTTGTCAGAGTTCCTGTAGATGTTGCAGGAAGGGGTCAGCACCAGTGCGGCCATTTTCGGAAATGAGAGCAGGGCATCATACTTGATAGCAGCTCTTCTGTGCAGGATGGACTAAACTTTATCAGGAAAGAGGAAAAGGGATGAAAAGGAGCAGGGGCTAAAGTCACACGCAGGAGGGGTGGGGGGGACACCACAGTGGGCAAGTCTCAAGTCCTTGAGTCTCTCATGCCCTAGTGAATCTGTATGGAACCAGACTAGAATGCTGGCGGAAAAAACTGGCACACAGGAGGGCCAGCGGTAGTAAATCTGGCCATGGGAGATTAATCTCTTGGTGGAACTTAGCCAGGGTTTCCTTGAGGGTGCGATTCATCTGCTCTACTTTCCCTAAGCTCTGAGGTTGGTAAGCAGTGCACAGTTTCCAGGTAACATTGAGGGATTTTGTTAGGGTTTGTATAATGTCTGCCACAAATGCAGGCCCATTATCACTGTGTATGGTTAAGGGTAGACCAAACCAAGGCACAATCCCCTGTAGAAGAGCTTTGGCCACCTTGTGACTTCCTTCCATTCTGGTCTGGAATGCTTAGACCCATCCCAAATATGTGCAGATTATTACAAGAAGGTACCTGAAACCTTTATTTGGTTGTATGTCAGTAAAGTCCACCTCTAAGTCTTTGAAAGGGGTGGCCCCTATCCATCACGTGCCAGGCAGGGGCCGTGGGGACAGATGAAGCATTGTTTTTGGCACACGTTCCACCTTGTTCACTGACAGCTTGGCATAATGCTGGCAGCTGGCTGACAGAGTTGTTCTTTTGGAGGAGGGCCTCTAGTGCAGTTTTTCCTAGGTGTGTGAGTTGCTGATGTTCCTTCACTAGGTGATTTCCCACAGAAAACAAAGGGGACAAAGATGTGTCCATTTGGCATGACCCACCATCCCTCTTTGCTTAGTGTGCCCCCTTCTGTCGAGGCCCAACTTATTTCTTCTTTGGTATACAGGGGAGGGGAGGCTTCCCTCTGGGGTGCAAGAGTCATAGTGTAGGCAGGAGCTTCACCCGGGGTTACCACAGGTGGCCGCTCAGGCTGTTTTGTCAGCTGGGTGACTTCCTTGAGTTATGGGGTTGTCTCCTTTCTGATGTCCCTTATGGTGTAGGATGGCTACCTTGTCTGGCAGCCGGGTGGCCTCAAGAAGCTTTAGTATTTCTTCCTTGCTTTGGATCATTTTCCCTCCAGCGGTAAGGAGGCCTCTTTCCTTATAGCCGGCCCCGTGCACCTGCACAGTAGCAAAGGCATCAGCTTCATGGGAATCAGTGTAGATGTTAACTTGTTTACCTTTGCTAAGGATGAGGAACCGGGTTAAGGCATACAGTTCAGCTTGTTGTACTGACCATCCTTCTGGCAAGGCCTTGGCTTCCAGAACGTCGGTGGTTGTGGTTACCGCATATCCTACTCTTCGGCTGCCCTCTTGTAAATAGCTGCTCCCATCGCTGAATAGGTGATCTCTGGGCTTGTTATAACCTGGTCTTGGAGGTCCGAGCGGCCGGTGTAGACTTCATCCACTACTTTGGAACAGTCATGGTCGGGTTCTCCCTCCTCCGTGGGAAGGAAGGTGGCCAGGTTGATGTTCTTACTGTTTCAAGAGTGACCCCTGGGTTTTCATAGAGAAGGCCTTGGTATTGTGTCAGCTGAGAATTGGAGAGGAAACGATATCCTTGAGCGCTTGTGAGGGACACGACCGCGTGTGGAACCTTAACATTAAGTGTTTGTCCCAGTGTGAGTTTGTCTGCCTCCTTGATGAGCAGGACTGTGGCTGCCAGCGCTCTGAGGCACGGTGGCCATCCTGCAGCCACGGGATCAAGTTTTTTTGACAGGTAGGCTACTGGCCATTGCCAAGGCCCCATGCCCTGAGTGAGCACTCCAAGGGATGTTTATTCCTTTTCATGCACAAAGAGGATAAAGGGCCTTTCTGTGTCAGGCAAACTCAGGGCTGGGGCTCATCCCAGAGCCAACTTTATTTCTGTGAAAGTGGTCCTTGCTTCCTCAGTCCATGCAAGGGGCTCCCGGTCTTGCCCTCCCAACAGGTCATAGAGGGGCCTCGCTATGGCTGAGGATGCAGGGATCCAAATGCGACAGAACCCCGCGGCCCCTAAAAATTCATGCAAGCCTAGTTTTGTTTGGGGCTGTGGTGGTGTAGTGATAACGTCCTTCCTTTCCAGTCCTAGTTCTCTTTTTCCTTTTGTGAGGAGGAAGCCTAAGTAGCAGACCTGCTGGTGACAAATCTGTGCCTTTTTCCAAGAGGTCCGGTACCCCAAGTAGGATAGGAGCTGCAGGAGGGCCTTGGTACCTTTCATACGGTTGTCTTGAGTGTCGCTGGCAAGGAGGAGGTGGTCTATGTATTGGAGGAGGACACACCCTGTGGTTTCCCTCAGAACGTTGGCGAGGTCTGCAGCTAGTGCTTCCCCAAAAAGAGTGGGCGAGTTCTTGAAACCTTGGGGAAGTTGTGTCTATCCAGGTCAGCTGCATCTGGCACCCTGTAATGGGTTCAGTCCACTGAAAGGCAAACAATGGTTGACTTTGAGGAGCCAGGTGGAGGCAGAAGAAAGCATCCTTCAGGTCGAGGCATGTAAACCATGTGGCTGACCCCGGAATTTGGTTGAGGAGAGTATATGGGTTCAGAACCACTGGGCGTAAGGAAACAGTCACTTTGTTAATGGCCCTCAGATCCTGTACTGGTCGGTCTCCTCCTCCTGGCTTCTTGACTGGCAAGAGCAGGGTATTCCAAGCCAACTGGCACTCAACTCGAATACCTGCTTCTCTGAGCTTGGTCAGGTGCTCTTGTATAACCCATTCTAGTCTTGAGTGGGAGGGGGTACTGCCTTTGTCTCTGAGGTTGGGCTCCAGGGATCAGGTCAACAATGATGGGGGCCCGATTCCAAGCTAGTCCAGGTGGGTTATCTTCAACCCATATGGAGGGGAATGTGAGCCTGAATTCTGAGGGGTTACAGAATAAGGCCTGGGTTTTAGAATAGTCTCCATTCTTCTTCGCTTGGCAAGGTAATCGCCAAGACCAGGGTTTCCTTCTGCCTTGGGTTTAATTGGAGGTGAGTGCATCCAGTGGGTTCAAAAGTCATCTGGGCCCCAAGTGTGGAGAGCAGATCCTGGCCCAGGAGAGGACTTGAGCAGTCAGGTAAGTAGAGGAACTCATGCCGGACCTTGTGACCCCCCCTAAGTCCACATTGTCGAACTTGACAGAAGAGCTGCTGTATCACCCGTGTCCCAGTAGCCCCAAGTATGGCTGCTACCTTTTGGCTTAAGGGTGCCACAGGGGAAGTAACAATGGAGTGTTCAGCCCCAGGGTCAACCATGAAAGTTATTGTTCGGCCCCCTACCTTCATTTCGACCGTGGGCTCATGGGGGCCAAGAGAGAAAGAGCCCGGCCCCCCTCAGTCCGATTCTACCCTGGCCAGACCAACGAGGTTCTCACCTCGAGGTTCCTCCCAATATTGGCTGGGTTTTGAGTGTCCCTTCCGATTTGGACATTCATTCTCCTAGTGTCCCTTCTCTTTGCAGTATGCACATCGGTCCCTTGCTAAGGGGGCTCTGGGCTTCCGCCCTTTTGGTGGTTGGGGTCTTCCCACCTTCGCAGCGTCTGTTCCTTTTGGTTCTGCTGCGAGAAGGGTGGCTTCTTAGTCTTCTCTCTGCTTCTCTTTCAGCTGTGACTTCTCTGTTCATGAAAACCTTATTGGCGACCTCTATCAACTGAGTGATATTCATCCCGGCAAAGCCTTCCAACTTCTGGAGTTTTCTTCTGATATCTGGGGAAGCCTGTGCCCCAAAGGAGGTATTTACCATCTGTTGACTTTCTGGTGCCTTGGGGTCAAATGGGGTGTATACATGGCATGCTTCACATAATCTTTCATAGTAGTCTCTGGGAGACTCCCCAGGGTGCTGTGTGACTGGGTTTGATGTTTGAGTCATGTTCATGGGCTTTTTGGCTCCAACTAGGACTCCCCGAAGGAGGGCTTCCTGGTATCATCAGATGTGAACCTGTCCCTCTTCTGTGGTGAAATCCCATGTTGGGTGTTCTTCACGCATGGCAGCTTGAGCCCAGACAGCAGGGTCATTGATCCCCGGCGGTGCGTGATCTTCTAGGTAGTGTTGTGTTTCCCTCCTCCTCCTCCTCCTCCTCATCCTCCTTCTTCTTTCTTCTTTCTTCTTTCTTCTGTATTAAATAGAGCACGGAGTAACTGTGACAATATTCCCAAGTCCGTTGGCGGGTCTGGAAGAGGGACTCCAAGTCGGCCATTGCTTGAGGCTTTTCAGAGTATGATGGAGTGTTGTGTTTCCAATTGAGGACGTTGGTTGTAGAGAAAGGTTGATAATACATCATGGAATGGCTGGGCTGGACGGTTCCATCCTCATTCTGTCTTTCAGGCTCTCTCATCTCCCTTACAGGCATTTGGAGAGCATTAGGTCTGGGTCTGGGGCAGAGTTTGGCTGCTGGCCCCTGTTGGGGAGGATTCTCCGGGTGTGAGAGGGGCAGGGAGATGGGTGGCACTGACTGTGGTGGCAGCAGCGGCAGCAGCGGTGGCGCCCATTGCTTGGCGGTGAGTTTGGCAGCGGCAGCGAGAGCAGCCAGTGGCCTCGGTGGAAAGACAGATGGGGGAGGAGTTTCAAGCTCAGGGGGAGCAGGGAGGGAACTTGATGAGTCATAAGGAGGTGGAAAGACAATATCTTCCTTCGTGTCTCCTTTGAATCTTAGAGGAGTGGCAGGTTGCTTTGTTGGCTCCCTGGGTGAGCCTCCGGATAAAGTGGCTAAACCTGTGCCTGGTTCTGTTTGCTAACGATGAATCGCACCCAAGGCGGGGGATTTTGGGCAATTTCAAGCCAAGGAGTCGATGTATGGAAACTGATCAGAGTGGCCTGGGTTCCCAGTGACTATTAGCCCGACCCACTGCACCATTTGAGCATCTAATGTCCCTTCTGGGGGCCATCCTACATTGAATATGGGCCATTCTAGTTCACAAAAGGTCCTTAACTTCGTGGGTGTCATTTTCACCCCATAATCACCTGAAAATCCCTTTTTAAAATTTTTGAGCATGACCTCTAAAAGCAGAGGCTTACTCTGTTTTGATCCCATTATTAATTCCTATCTCGTGTTCAGTGTCACAAACACAGACAAATGAGATGACCTTCAGATGAGAGGGCTAATCAGATACTCCTCTGGTCATGTTCCTGAGGGAAATGTTAGGTGAGGTTTGGCCGTAGCGGACTCAGCTTTGTGACTTGTGATCAGAATCTGATCCAATACTGCCCCAGACCTTATACTCTCACCACGACACAGGAGAGCCCATTCAGACTCCGTAGACTTTTGGGGACCTTAAGAGTGCCTGTCCATGGAGCCACAAACTCGAACTCGGCTGGCAAGCCTAGCCAAGCCGCTCATTCTACTTCTCTGTCTCTGTCTCTCTCTCTCTCTCTCTCTCTCTCTCTCTCTCTCACACACACACACACACACACACACACACACGCACGCACACCAGAGTCTATTACATTTCCTTCCACAAAATTTTCTACCTGGGACACCTATTAAGTCCTCTGGGGATTGATCACGTCCCTCTTCCAGGCACTTGGGTGGGCCTGACTTCTTTGGGGCCCCAGCCTTACTGGTTCCGATGTTGGGTCCAAGTCCTCACCTACCAGTTGTCTTTGAGTCCAGCGGGAACAAGGGAGCGGGGCCAGCCCGAAGCAACCGAGAAGGAGACTGCCGAAATCCAGGCAGGGCACACCTTCTCCCTTGCAATCCCTCGCTCTGTCACCGCCTCGCCATTCTCCCAAACAGGTGGCAACAATGGGCCAGCATGGTTGGGTTTCCTGATCAGGAAACCAAGTGTGTTACGGAACCAGGCTGGAACACTGGCGGAAAAACCAAGCGGCACTCGGAGATCTTGGTGCATTGGAGATTTATTTAACACCAGCGGGTTCAGAGGAGACTGTCTCTCCAAAGATCTGAGCACCGAATGCAAGTGGGGAGGGTAATTTATAGTTGTCAGCTTCCATATCTGTGGGTGGGGGTTTTGGCGCACACAGCAAACAAAGGAAGAAGAACCCAGAGGAGGGGGTCTCGAAGCTAGAGACCGGAGTCTGTTTTAGCTCCGTCGGCCATCTTTGGCATACTTTATTCACTTGTCCAACATTCCCCCCTTTGGTGCCCTTTAAAAAACTTTTAGTAGGCATCATCTTTCAGTTTTACAGGTTGGTGCTCTCAGAAGACTAAGATACGTGCAGTCGTTTGGCGAGCAACAGTGTTTTCAATAAAACGTACCACGGCATTCAGTATACAGGGGCCAATGGATCCAAGTAAAATTATGGAGAGGAGGGGCCCCACCAGGGCAGGAAGCCAGGATGCCCAATCCGTGAGGTCCCATCCTTTCCATTGATTGATAGTTTCCTGTGGTCTATGTTGAATTCTTTCCTTGAGCTCCTTAACCTTTGTTGTAACTATTCCTGACTGGTTTATGCGATAGCAACATCCCTCCCCTGGAAAGATGCAAGTCCCTCCTTTTTCTGAAGTAAGAAGGTCAAGGGCTCGCCTGTTTTGGAGGGTCAGTGCCACCAGAGAGTTTATTTGGCTCTGTAAGGTTACCAGAGAATCTGCCACCCATTCGATGTCTTCACTTAGCTCTTCAGATAGTCTATGGTATAGTCCTATGGATGAACCTATGCCCCCTCTTCCAGTTCCTATTCCTGTCGCAATTCCTGTGCCTATCAGAACGGGTAGCAGGACTGCCCATTTAGCCCAGGACTTGGGGCTACAGGCTGTTAAGAGCTGATCTTCAGTGTATACAGATACTTCTGGGGTTGGGAAGACGGAATAACAAAGTTGAGTCCAGTTGGGCTCTAGGCATCAGTAGGCCGATTTAGAACACAGATGGACCACCCCAGGGATTGAACATAGGGTTGCATTCCTCTTTAAGGTTATATTTCTTCCACATAGAAAGTTACCATTCATACCTTCAGGGACTGTACAGATTAGATTGTCGGCATTTGAAACAGATCCCAGTGGCCAGGGGTCCAATTAAGACAGAGGTATTGGTTTTGAGATTTTCAGGAGCTTCCCAGGTCAAAGGGATGGGAGTGGCTAAGTTAAGCCCTCCGGCTGAGGGGGCAAGCACATCCAGCAGATTTGTATGTGATTATCTATTTTATGGAGGACTTGTAGAGTAGTGTTGGCCCAACGCTGGAGTGGGGAATTGGTAAGCATCTGACTGAGGACTAAAAAGTTCACACCTTGGTAGGCTGCCAGGGGAGTGGCCACCTTTATGGCTTGCATTTCCCCTATCCTTTATAACTGTTTGAAGGGCCCTGTCTTGCACCCCTCCCCCATCTGAGATTCCCCCATTGAGGAAGGTAAGTGTAGCAAGTTCACTTCCCTCTCCAGAGGCCCTTGTTGTGACATGGGTTCCTGACATTTCGGGTTATCTCTATGATCCAATACTTAGTCCTTGGGACACCGGGCAACTGACAGTGCGTGTTTTTCCCCTGTAGTGATCTTTGTGGAGGGAGGTGAAGGCGCTGGATGCCCTTGCCCCCCTTATTGTCATATAACAATCCTGGGGGCAAAGTGGGTAAGTGGCAGTTGTGAGGGTGAGAGAGGTTATCCTAACATACAGGCAATACTTACTAATCCTCCCATCCAGAGGAGGTATGCAAGGCCCAGAATGCATCTTTTTGTCCCATGTCCAGCTTGTTGGTGCAGTCTCTATCAGCCCAATGGTAAGAAGTAAGATCAGGGCTATGACACCAGTAAGGGGCAAGGGCTGGCAGAGTTGCATCCAAACCCCCGGGCTAGGTTCACGCATTGATTCCTCAAGCTTCTGCCATGCACAGGCCAGCCAGCTTCTGGGGTGTGGCTGGAGCAGGGCTGGAGGTCTCAAGGGCCAGTTTCCCTTTTGAGGGTCAGTTTAAGCGGGTTGACTGGATCTGGATCACTTCACCAGGTTGTGGGTTCTTCTGAGTTGTCCTTCTTAGCTCTGGAGTGATGGACCCATGGGGGGTGATACCTGAAACTCAATCCTCTATTTGGTTGTATGTCTGTAAAGTCTATCTCCAAGTTTTGGAAAGGGCGGATTTCTGGTAACTGTCAGATCAGGTTTAGGGAAGCTATGATTTGCGTATTTAGGGATCCATCCTGTTTTCCAGTTGTGTAAATAATCATATGCCCATGGGGTGTTATTTTTATCCCCATAGAATAACAAGCACAGAAAATTTCCTATACATGAAATAGTTTGACAATTTTCTGACGTTTACCTCAAGTTGTTTAGGCAAAAACCAAACATTTAAAGGTGATCATGACTAGAATTTAACATTCTTAACGGTGCATTGTTGAAACAGTTGTTCTCTAAAGACACACACCCCCCCTCCCTTTCCAGAGATAGCTAAATAGAGACCAATGCATCTGTAGAACAAATCCAGTCTTAACAAATCTGACCTAATTATTTACATAAGCTCAGCAAGAATAGCAATTGGTCATGAGGATCTTGTAAATTTTCTTTGTTGGAGCTTTTTATAACCAATCTCTGGGTTGAATTTTTAGTAGCCTATCCAGGCCAGGAGCCAAGCCAAATACTTGCCATCAGACAGGCCTGCAATACCTGTAGAATTGGGCAAATTCCTCTTTGTGAGGTCCCCAAGATATCCTGAGTTTCCTGCACCTGCCAGGAAGTGGCCGTCTTTACCTACCTGTTGAGGCTGCTGGGAACTCAGCAAGCAAGGCACCAGGCCAACATTTCCAAGGGGCATTATGGCTCCATGTTTTATAAAGCCAACCCTAATTCCTTAAAGCTGTCTGTTCATATCTGAGTTTATGAATGTCATCCTCAAATATGACATTCCAGTGAAGCCTTGGTAAAATAACCAGTATTTCCAATGATGACCTGTTGCATGATGAACAGATTATTATTGAACTTATGCAAAAAATTGTAATTCCCATGAAAGAAAGAATACTCATTGAGAGTTTCGAATTTCAGGGGAGTTATGTAGAGAAAAAGATAAATGCTTCAGTTTACAAATGCATACTTTATGACATTTTTGTATATCATAGATATCTTAAGAGAAAGTTTCCTTAATCTGGGAGATAAAATATTAGAGAACCAACAATATTTTCAACAAGAATCATAAAACTAAATTTCCTCAGTTTATTTAATCCCATGTTCCTAATTCTTGTTCAATTTGAATGCAGCTTTTTAGTTCTGGAAATTCTTACCCATTTTAGTATTAATTTTAAGATGTCAGATACCTGTATTTATCCACAAAGTCCTTGGAATAAATCTCCTTGAAGAAGATATACGTTTTGTGAGAGAATAAGAACAATTATAAATGACAAAATCTCAGAAATAGACATCGTTAAAGATTTGATGAGAGTTCATTATGATGCAATTGACAAAGAAATGTGGTTATTTCTGTGACACATAACATCTCAAGTAATCAGAATATTGTTGACCTTATATCAAAACATTAAAACTTTAGGAATTGCATATATTTGGGCAGTTACTGCATTTACCTGTGCAATACAACCTAAGGTTTACCATTGTATGACAGTGCTTTTCCAAGTAATTTAGCATCCCAAATAAAAGGGCCTAATTGGGGAAGAAGACTTCATTTACCATTTAAATCCTGAGAAGTTTGTTAAAACCCCAGAAGTCATAAATGCATCCTAAATAGGATTAAAGATCATTACAAATCTTACAATTTTATTTATTCAACCAAAGTGGCAATAAAAGATCTCAAAGGTGAATGTATAGCATTATACAGTTGTTATCAAAACCTAGGTCCTTTAACATTGAGAAGTTTTAACTAAGTAATCAAAGACCTGATAGAGAGGAGACCTAAAACTTTGATTTTCCTGGAGGATAAACCTTTTTTTGCGTTGTCTTATCAAGAGCAGATGAACAATTCAAGAAAACTTTGTCATTTTAGCAGAAAGAAAAGCAGAATTTCAACCTTATACCAGTATACTTTTAAAATTCCATTCGCTCTCTCCCTGGTATCTCACCGCTGCGTCAGTGCAGGCATCAGCAAATCAATGAGAGGAGAGAGGAGGCCCCTGCTCTTGGGCACCCGCAGGAACTTACTCCAGCTCCAGACACACCGTAAACACTTTCATCTAATGGAAGATAAGCTGTGAAATCGGATTTCTGAACCACAAGACACTTGTGTAAAAACTGCATTCCATGCCAGGCCTGAAATGTTCCAAAGCTCAGTTCGCTATCAGCATCCCAGGTGGTGCAATTAATAAAGAGCTAGCGTGGGGCCACTGGCACAAACAAGGCAGCTCCTTAGAACCTGAACTTCCTATTTGTTCCATTCCTTGGGTAGATAACGCCTGTTAATTACTCTGGAGGTTTTGTTAGAACATTCTATCTGGTCTCGCTGGATCAAGCTCTCCTCTCCAGATCGTCCTATATGGGGAACTGAAAATAATCCTCATTTCAATGAAATTATTTTGGCAAGGAGAGAGGGAAGATGGCGGCATAGGAGGATGCTGGGCTCATTGCGCGTCCTGCTGATCACTTAGATTCCACCTACACCTGCCTAAATAACCCAGAAAACCGCCAGAGGATTAGCAGAATGGAGTCTCCGGAGCCAAGCGCAGACGAGAGGCCCACAGAAGAGGGGCCCCTCCTGAAGTGGATCACCTAAGGAGAAGCGAGCTAAGCCTGCCCCTCCTGCCCCCGTGCACCTTGCCTACCCACCCCAGCTAATACGCCAGATCCCCAGCATCACAAACCTGGCAGTGTGCAAGTAGCCCAGATGGGCCATGCCACCCCACAGTGAATCCCGCCCCTAGGAGAGGGGAAGAGAAGGCACACACCAGTCTGACTGTGGCCCCAGCAGTGGGCTGGGGGCAGACATCAGGTCGGACTGCGGCCCCGCCCACCAACTCCAGTTATACACCACAGCACAGGGGAAGTGCCCTGCAGGTCCTCACCATGCCAGGGACTATCCAAAATGACCAAGCAGAAGAATTCCCCTCAGAAGAATCTCCAGGAAATAACAACAGCTAATGAGCTGATCAAAAAGGATTTAAATAATATAACAGAAAGTGAATTTAGAATAATAGTCATAAAATTAATAGCTGGGCTTGAAAACACTATAGAGGACAGCAGAGAATCTCTTGCTACAGACATCAAGGGACTAAGGAACAGTCACGAGGAGCTGAAAAGCACTTTAAATGAAATGCAAAACAAAATGGAAACAATGACAGCTCGGATTGAAGAGGCAGAGGAGAGAATAGGTGAACTAGAAGATAAAGTTATGGAAAAAGAGGAAGCTGAGAGAAAGAGAGATAAAAAAATCCAGGAGTATGAGGGGAAAATTAGAGAACTAAGTGATACACTAAAAAGAAATAATATACGCATAATTGGTATCCCAGAGGAGGAAGAGAGAGGGAAAGGTGCTGAAGGGGTACTTGAAGAAATAATAGCTGAGAACTTCCCTGAACTGGGGAAGGAAAAAGGCATTGAAATCCAAGAAGCACAGAGAACTCCCTTCAGACGTAAATTGAATCGATCTTCTGCATGACATATCATAGTGAAACTGGCAAAATACAAGGATAAAGAGAAAATTCTGAAAGCAGCAAGGGATAAATGTGCCCTCACATATAAAGGGAGACCTATAAGACTCGTGACTGATCTCTCTTTTGAAACTTGGCAGGCCAGAAAGAAATGGCACAATATCTTCAGTGTGCTAAACAGAAAAAATATGCAGCCGAGAATCCTTTATCCAGCAAGTCTGTCATTTAGAATAGGAGGAGAGATAAAGGTCTTCCCAAACAAACAAAAACTGAAGGAATTTGTCACCACTAAACCAGCCCTACAAGAGATCCTAAGGGGGACCCTGTGAGACAAAGTACCAGAGACATCACTACAAGCATAAAACATACAGACATCACAATGACTCTAAACCTGTATCTTTCTATAATAACACTGAATGTAAATGGATTAAATGCGCCAACCAAAAGACATAGGGTATCAGAATGGATAAAAAAACAAGACCCATCTATTTGCTGTCTACAAGAGACTCATTTTAGACCTGAGGACACCTTCAGATTGAGAGTGAGGGGATGGAGAACTATTTATCATGCTACTGGAAGCCAAAAGAAAGCTGGAGTAGCCATACTTATATCAGACAAACTAGACTTTAAATTAAAGGCTGTAATGAGAGATGAAGAAGGGCATTATATAATAATTACAGGGTCTATCCATCAGGAAGAGCTAACAATTATAAATGTCTATGCACCGAATACCGGAGCCCCCAAATATATAAAACAATTACTCATAAACATAAGCAACCTTATTGATAAGAATGTGGTAATTGCAGGGGACTTTAACACCCCACTTACAGAAATGGATAGATCATCTAGACACACGGTCAATAAAGAAACAAGGGCCCGGAATGAGACATTGGATCAGATGGACTTGACAGATATATTTAGAACTCTGCATCCCAAAGCAACAGAATATACTTTCTTCTCGAGTGCACATGGAACATTCTCTAAGATAGATCATATACTGGGTCACAAAACAGCCCTTCATAAGTTTACAAGAATTGAAATTATACCATGCATACTTTCAGACCACAATGCTATGAAGCTTGAAATCAACCACAGGAAAAAGTCTGGAAAACCTCCAGAAGCATGGAGGTTAAAGAACACCCTACTAACGAATGAGTGGGTCAACCAGGCAATTAGAGAAGAAATTTAAAAATATATGGAAACAAACAAAAATGAAAATACAACACTCCAAACGCTTTGGGATGCAGCGAAGGCAGTCCTGAGAGGAAAATACATTGCAATCCAGGCCTATCTCAAGAAACAAGAAAAATCCCAAATACAAAATCTAACAGCACACCTAAAGGAAATAGAAGCAGAACAGCAAAGGCAGCCTAAACCCAGCAGAAGAAGAGAAATAATAAAGATCAGAGCAGAAATAAACAATATAGGATCTAAAAAAACTGTAGAGCAGATCAACGAAACCAAGAGTTGGTTTTTTGAAAAAATAAACAAAATTGACAAACCTCTAGCCAGGCTTCTCAAAAAGAAAAGGGAGATGACCCAAATAGATAAAATCATGAATGAAAATGGAATGATTACAACCAATCCCTCAGAGATACAAACAATTATCAGGGAATACTATGAAAAATTATATGCCAACAAACTGGACAACCTGGAAGAAATGGACAAATTCCTAAACACCCACACGCTTCCAAAACTCAATCAGGAGTAAATAGAAAGCTTGAACAGACCCATAACCAGCGAAGAAATTGAATCGGTTATCAAAAATCTCCCAACAAATAAGAGTCCAGGACCAGATGGCTTCCCAGGGGAGTTCTACCAGACGTTTAAAGCAGAGATAATACCTATCCTTCTCAAGCTATTCCAAGAAATAGAAAGGGAAGGAAAACTTCCAGACTCATTCTATGAAGCCAGTATTACTTTGATTCCTAAACCAGACAGAGACCCAGGAAAAAAAGAGAACTACAGGCCAATATCCCTGATGAAAATGGATGCAAAAATTCTCAATAAGATACTAGCAAATCGAATTCAATGGCATATAAAAAGAATTATTCACCATGATCAAGTGGGATTCATTCCTGGGATGCAGGGCTGGTTCAACATTCGCAAATCAATCAACGTGATACATCACATTAACAACAAAAAAAGAGAAGAACCATATGATCCTGTCAATCGATGCAGAAAAGGCCTTTCACAAAATCCAGCACCCTTTCTTAATAAAAACACTTGAGAAAATCGGGATAGAAGGAACATACTTAAAGATCATAAAAGCCATTTATGAAAAGCCCACAACTAATATCATCCTCAATGGGGAAAAACTGAGAGCTTTTTCCTTGAGATCAGGAACACGACAGGGATGCCCACTCTCACCGCTGTTGTTTAACATAGTGCTGGAAGTTCTAGCATCAGCAATCAGACAACAAAAGGAAATCAAAGGCATCAAAATTGGCAAAGATGAAGTCAAGCTTTCACTTTTTGCAGATGACATGATATTATACATGGAAAATCCGATAGACTCCACCAAAAGTCTGCTAGAACTGATACATGAATTCAGCAAAGTTGCAGGATACAAAATCAATGTACAGAAATCAGTTGCATCATTATACACTAACAATGAAGCAACAGAAAGACAAATAAAGAAACTGATCCCATACACAATTGCACCAAGAAGCATAAAATACCTAGGAATAAATCTAACCAATGATGTAAAAGATCTGTATGCTGAAAACTATAGAAAACTTATGAAGGTAATTGAAGAAGATTTAAAGAAATGGAAAGACATTCCCTGCTCATGGATTGGAAGAATAAATATTGTCAAAATGTCAATACTACCCAAAGCTATCTACACATTCAATGCAATCCCAATCAAAATTGCACCAGCATTCTTCTCGAAACTAGAACAAGCAATCCTAAAATTCATATGGAACCACAAAAGTCCCCGAATAGCCAAAGGAATTTTGAAGAAGACCAAAGCAGGAGGCATCACAATCCCAGACTTTAGCCTCTACTACAAAGCTGTCATCATCAAGACAGCATGGTATTGGCACAAAAACAGACACATAGACCAATGGAATAGAATAGAAACCCCAGAACTAGACCCACAAACGTATGGCCAACTCATCTTTTACAAAGCAGGAAAGAACATCCAATGGAAAAAAGACAGTCTCTTTAACAAATGGTGCTGGGAGAACTGGACAGCAACATGCAGAAGGTTGAAACTAGACCACTTTGTCACACCATTCACAAAAATAAACTCAAAATGGATAAAGGACCTGAATGTGAAACAGGAAACCATCAAAACCTTAGAGGAGAAAGCAGGAAAATACCTCTCTGACCTCAGCCGTAGCAATCTCTTACTTGACACATCCCCAAAGGCAAGGGAATTAAAAGCAAAAGTGAATTACTGGGACCTTATGAAGATAAAAAGCTTCTGCACAGCAAAGGAAACAACCAACAAAACTAAAAGGCAACCAACAGAATGGGAAAAGATATTTGCAAATGACATATCGGACAAAGGGCTAGTATCCAAAATCTATAAAGAGCTCACCAAACTCCACACCCAAAAAACAAATAATCCAGTGAAGAAATGGGCAGAAAACATGAATAGACACTTCTCTAAAGAAGACATCCAGATGGCCAACAGGCACATGAAAAGATGCTCAACGTCACTCCTTATCAGGGAAATACAAATCAAAACCACACTCAGATATCACCTCACGCCAGTCAGAGTGGCCAAAATGAACAAATCAGGAGACTATAGATGCTGGAGAGTATGTGGAGAAACGGGAACCCTCTTGCACTGTTGGTGGGAATGCAAATTGGTGCAGCCGCTCTGGAAAGCAGTGTGGAGGTTCCTCAGAAAATTAAAAATAGACCTACCCTATGACCCAGCAATAGCACTGCTAGGAATTCATCCAAGGGATACAGGAGTACTGATGCATAGGGGCACTTGTACCCCAATGTTTATAGCAGCACTCTCCACAATAGCCAAATTATGGAAAGAGCCTAAATGTCCATCAACTGATGAATGGATAAAGAAATTGTGGTTTATATACACAATGGAATACTACGTGGCAATGAGAAAAAATGAAATATGGCATTTTGTAGCAACATGGATGGAACTGGAGAGTGTGATGCTAAGTGAAATAAGCCATACAGAGAAAGACAGATACCATATGGTTTCACTCTTATGTGGATCCTGAGAAACTTAACAGAAACCCATGGGGGAGGGGAAGAAAATTAAAAAAAGGTTAGAGTGGGAGAGAGCCAAAGCATAAGAGACTGTTTAAAACTGAGAACAGGGGCGCCTGGGTGGCGCAGTCGGTTAAGCGTCCAACTTCAGCCAGGTCACGATCTCGCGGTCCGTGAGTTCGAGCCCCGCGTCAGGCTCTGGGCTGATGGCTTGGAGCCTGGAGCCTGTTTCCGATTCTGTGTCTCCCTCTCTCTCTGCCCCTCCCCTGTTCATGCTCTGTCTCTCTCTGTCCCAAAAATAAATAAAAAAACGTTGAAAAAAAATTAAAAAAAAAAAAACTGAGAACAAACTGAGGGTTGATGGTTTGTGGGAGGGAGGGGAGGGTGGGTGATGGGTATTGAGGAGGGCACCTTTTGGGATGAGCACTGGGTGTTGTATGGAAACCAATTTGACAATAAATGTCATATATTAAAAACAAACAAAAAATAAATAAAATAAAATTCCATTCATATCAACCTTCTGCAACTTTCTTTTGCTTCCAAATTTTGTCCCAAAGCCATTTCCTTCCAAATAACCAGTCTCATTTAGGACAAAATTACTTTCTTCTACCCTCAACAAAACTGTATTTCCATTCCTTATATCTTTCTTATATACCTCCCATTTTCCTACATACAGTGTTGTTTTCTTTATTTTCATCAGTGTTAAGTACATTCAGCAGAATTTTAACTCTTAGGAAACCTTAGTCTCCAGTGGAGGACTTAGTAACCAATTGAGAAGTGTTTACAGCAGAATTTTTTTAGATGGTAAATTCATGAACCAATTAAGTACAAAGCATGTTTTCCAATAGGTCCAAATAGCCTTCATTTCTCAGCAATAAGAAGTTTAAAACACAAACCTATGTTCAGTAATCAATGCTTTAGCATTCCATCCTATTTGGAAAGTTTCAGGTTACCAAGGTCCTTGAAAGTTATCTTAACAATTACCCATGAAAACTTTGAGACAGTCAAAATTAACTATCATTAACAAATTGCAAAAGATAACATGAGCTTATTTGAACTTTGCCAATAACTTTAAAGACAGGTCCAATAAACTTAAATTAGTTTAAACATCGCATATGTTTCACCTGCGTCCACCTAAAAGTCAATCAATTTTTCCCCATTGTCAGTTTTCATTTGGGGTGCCAGTGGAGATATCTGAACTGGGTGGTCCAAGGGGGGGTGCACTTTGCTCCTTGACTTGGAGGGTGGGAGGAGGAACCAATGGTGTCCGAGACACTGGGGATGGTATAGGACCACACCCAAGTTGGTGCAGAAACATGAGGGGGAGGGGAAAGCAGAAGCAGCAACTGCTTGGGAATATTCCTTAAAATCCCTGTCCCGAGACAGACTAACCACAGTTGGCTCTAATTATAGCCATTAACCTGGGAAATGAGGAGAATCCCACACATCTATTAAGCAGAGGAACAGGGAGAGTCAGTGTCCCCGTTTAGTCTTGTTCTATCTTGGCTAGACCAATAAGTTCCCCTTCTGGAGGTTCCTCCTGATTTTGGATTGGGTTTTGGGACTTTCCCTGGTTGGGACACTTATTCTTTTTAATGTCCTTTCCCCTTGCAGTAGGTTCATATTTATGGCCGCCTCAACCCCCTGCTCTGATCCCCCAGAGAGCCTCCTGACACTGGCAGATGTGGACCGGCATCTGGAGAGCGCCTGCACCTGGGCAAATTTGCAATCTGGCTGCTGGTCCTTGTGGAGGAGGGTTCTATGGCCCAGAAGGGGAGGAGAAATGGGAAGAGTTTCAAGCTCAGGGGAGGGGGAGGGAACCTAATGAGTCATGAAGAGGCAGAACATTAGGGGAGCAGTGGGTCACTTCTTTGGCTCCCTGGGTGAATCTTCAGATAAAGCAGCTAAAACCTTTGCCTGGCTCTCCTTGCTCCATCCTGACCCCACAATGCTCTCATGAGGCAGAGTCCCAAAGACAGAGGGACAGGGGCGCCACCTCCAATGAGGAGACCAGCCAGATGCCTGCCTGGCCGTGTCCCAAAGGAACCCAGGCGATGCTCAGCCCCACAGGTCCCGGCCCCTGGGGACCCCAAGGGCACCCGCCTGTGGAGCCACAGAATCTAACTCAGCAGGCAAGCTAGACTGAGTCGCACATATACACTCACATACACACCAGAGGTTATTACATTCCCTCCCACAGAATCCCTACCTGTGAGACTTCTGAAGTCTTGGGGAGTGATCATATCCCCCCTCTACTCTTGCAAGTGGGCTTGATTAGATTGGTCCTCAGACCTACCAGTTCCGACATCAGGTCCAGGTCCTCACCTGCCAAGTCTCCTCAAGTCCAGTGGGAATGGCGGAGTGAGGGCCGGCCCAAGGCAACCGAGAAGGAGACTGCCAAAATTCAGGCAGGGCATGCATTCTTCCTTGGGACCCTTCATTCCATCACCACCTCACCATTCTCCCAAACCGGTGGCAACAGTGGGCCAGTGCGGTTGGGTTTCCCTGTCAGGGAACCAAGTATGTTACAGAACCAGGCTGGAATGCTGGTGGAAAAACCAAGTGGCACTCGGAGATCGTGGTGGATTGGAGATTTATTTAACACCGGCGGGCTCAGAGGAGACCATTTCTCCAAAGATCTGAACCCCGAATGCAAGTGGGAAGGGTAATTTACAGTTATCAGCCTCCATACTGGGGGGCAGGGGGGTGTTATTTGCGCACAGCAAACAAAGGAAGAAGAAACCGGAGGAGGGGTCTGTAAGGTAGAGACCAGAGCTTGTTTTTGCTCCATCAGCCATCTTTGGTGTACTTTATCCACTTCTCCAACACTATCAAGGATGGCATGAGAAATTACATAAAAATTATATCTGCGCTAAAAATAGGGTTGGATGGATGTTTACATTTTATTAAATAAAACTACCCAGGATCTAGGACATTGATTTAAAAAAATTGTGTGTGTGTGTGTACACACTGGAAGAATATACATTATATTTAGCATTAATTATTTGGGGGCAGTAACATTGTCAGTGATTTAACCTCCCTTATTTGTACCTTTTTGTGTTTTTTAAATTATATTTCTTATGAACATATTACTTTTGTGTTAAAAAGACCAATCACGTTGTATTTATTTTTGAAAGGAGAGTACTTTGGGATGGTCCTTCAGGAGTAGAATAGATGGATTGTGGTTCTACAATTCAGCTTGGCTGAATGCAAGAATTTTCATGTCAGGTAAAAGACACCAGACCTGGAAAGAATACGTGGACTGTGACTTTATTGATCTAAATTGCAAAGCAAGCAAAACACTGTTGTTTAGGGCTGTACTCTTAGTTGGTAACACTAAATAAGGATGAAACAGAAAGTGAGGAGTGATCCTCTCCAGAGTTTGTACAGTCGCCCCGGTGATAAGGAATAAGGGTTATTGTTAGGGGCTCAGATATTTTGGGAAGCTGCTAGTGTTCTGCTTCTTGGCCTTATTCCATAAGTAATTCATGAATTTTTTATTGAGATACAAATCACATGCCACAAAATTCGCCCCTTCGAAATGTATAATTCAGGAGAACAGAAGATTCATGTTCACACAAAGATCTGCATATAATAGCAAAAAAGTAAAAAAAAAAAAAAAAGGTTCAATTGTCCATCACCTGATGAATGGATAAACCAAATATGTTCTGTCCATACAGTGGAATATTTTTTGGCCATAAAAAGAAATGAAGTATTCATATAACAACATCGGTGAACCTTGAAAACATTATGCTAAGTGGTGTCTTATGTTTGTTTTTTAAAATTTGTTTTATTTATTTTTAAATTAAATTTAATTTTTTAAAATTTACATCCAAGTTAGTTAGCACATGGTGGAACAATTATTTCAGGAGTAGATTCCTTAATGCCCCTTACCCATTTAGCCCATCCCCCCCTCCCACAACCCCTCCAGTAACCCTCTGTTTGTTCTCCATATTTAAGAGTCTCTTGTGTTTTGTCCCCTTCCCTATTTTTATATTATTTTTGCTTCCCTTCCCTTGTGTTCATCTGTTCTGTGTCTTAAAGTCCTCATATTAGTGAAGTCATATGATATTTCTCTTTCTCTAATTTCACTTAGCATAATATCCTCTAATTCCATCCATGTAGTTGCAAATGGCAAGATTTCATTCTTTTTTATTTCTGAGTAATACTCCATTGTGTGTGTGTGTATGTGTGTATATATATATATACCACATCTTCTTTATCCACTCATCCATCGATGGACATTTGGGCTCTTTCCATACTTTGGCTATTGTTGATGGTGCTGCTGTAAACATTGGCGTACATGTGCCCCTTTGAAACAGCATACCTGTACCCCTTGGATAAATACCTAGCAGTGCAATTGCTTGGTCATAGGGTAGTTCTGTTTTTAATTTTTTGAGGAACCTTCATAGTGTTTTCCTGAGTGGCTTCAGCAGTTTGCATTCCCATCCACAGTGCAAAGGAGATCCTCTTTCTCTGCATCCTTGTCAACATCTTTTGTTGCCTGAGTTGTTAATGTTAGCCATTCTGACAGATGTGAGGTGGTATCTCATTGTGGTTTTGATCTATATTTCCCTGATGATGAGTGATGTTGAGCATTTTTTCATATGTCGGTTGGCCATCTGGATGTCTTCTTTGGAGAAGTGTCTATTCATGTCTTCTGCCCATTTCTTCATGGGATTATTTGTTTTTTGGGTGTTGAGTTTGAGCAGTTCTTTATAGATTTTGGATACTAGCCCTTTATCTGATAATGGCACTTGCAAATATCTTCTCCCATTCCATCAGTTGCCTTTTAGTTTTGCTGATTATTTCCTTCACTGTGCAGAAGCTTTTTATTTTGATGAGGTCCCAGTAGTTCATTTTTGCTTTTGTTTCTCTTGCCTCTGGAGATGTGTTGAGGAAGAAGTTGCTGTGGCCAAGATCAATGAGGTTTTTGCCCACTTTCTCCTCTAGGATTTTGATGGCTTCATGTCTTATGCTTAGGTCTTTCATCCATTTTTAGTTTATTTTTGTATATGGTATAAGAAAGTGGTCCAGGTTCATTTTTCTGCATGTGCCTGTCCAGTTTTCCCAGCACCACTTGCTGAAGAGACTGTCTTTATTCCATTGGATATTCTTTCCTGCTTTGTCAAAGATTAGTTGACCGTATGTTGGTAGGTACATTTCTGGATTCTCTATTCTGTTTCATTGATCTGAGTCTGTTTTTGAGCCATCTTATGTGTTTTTGACTTGCATTTTTCTAACAACTGATGTTGAGCATCTTTTAATGTGCTTATTGTCCATTCAACTCCTTTGCCAGTTTTTAAATTGGATTTATTGTTGAGTTATAAGTGTTCTTGATATATCAGGATACTAGACCCTTTTCAGATTATATGGCAAATATTATCTCTGTTTCTATGGGTTGTCTTTTCACTTTATTAGTAGTGTCCCACAAAACTTAGATTTTGATAACATCCAATTTATTTAATTTTTCTTTAGTTGCTTTTACTTTAGATATTGTGTCTAAGAAACCATTACCTAATCCAAAGTCACTAAAACTTATACCTATATTTTCTTCTAAGTGTTTTGTAGCTTTTAGCTGTTAGGTTTAGGGCTTTGGACCATTTTGTGTTAGTTTTTGTATATGGTTTGAGGTAGGTGTCTAAACACATGATTTTGCATGTGGATATCCAGTTATTTTGGCACCATTGTTGAAGAGACTTTTCTCTTACCATTAAATAGCCTTGGCATCCTGGCTGAAAATCAATTGAACACAGTTACATGGGTTTATTTATGGATTCTCAACTCTATTTCACTGATCTATATTTTGATTCTTATACCAGTACTATACTGTCTTGATTATTGTAGCTTTATAGTGAGTTTTGAAATCAGGAAGTGTATTCATTTTGTCAAGATTGTTTAAAATTCTGGCTCTTGCATTTCCACATGGATTTTAGGATTAGCTTGTCATTTTCTGTGAAGAAGATCAATGTAATTTTGATAGGAATTGCACTGGATTTGTAGATCAGTTTGAGAAATATCACCATCTTAACAATATAAGTCATTCAGTCCATGAGCACAGGTTATCCTTTCATTTTGTTAGGTTGTTAAAAATTCCTTTCAACAGTGCTTTATAGTTTTCAGGGTAAAAGTTTTTACACATTTTTGTTACTTTTATCCTTAAGTATTTAATTCTTTTTGGTGCTATGGCAGATGCAATTGTTTTCTTAGTTTATTAGATTGTTCATTGCTAGTGTATTGATCCTGTATCCTACAGCCTTGCTGAACTTATTAGCTGTGTGTGTGTGTGTGTGTGTGTGTGTGTGTGTATTCCTTAGAATGTTCTATGTACGAGATATTGTCATCTGTAAATAGAGTTAGTTTTATTTCTTCCATTCCAGTTGGGATGACTTTTATTTCATTTTTTGCCTAATTGTGCTGGTTAGGACTTCAAATACAACGCAATAGGATAGGAGTGGCAAAGGCCTAAAGTTAAGGGGGATGATTTCAAACTTTCACCATTAAGTTTATTAACTGTGGGTTTCTTGTAGATAGCCTTTATCAGATTGAAATAATTCCCTTAAATTCCTAGTGATTTTTTTTAGTATTTTTATCGTGAAACAGTGTTGGATATTGCTGAATGCTTTTTCTGATCTATTGAGTGAATCATGTTTTTTTTTCCCCCTCCATTCTATTAATATGGGGTAATACATTGATTTTCACGTATTGAACCAACTTTGTATTCCTGGGATAAATCCCACTTGGTCATCATATAAGCCTTTTTATGTGCCGCATAAATCAGTTTGTTAGTATTTTGTTGATGGTTTTTGTGTATGTATGCATAAGGCTCTTATATTGGTCTGTAGTTTTCTTAAGTTATCTTTGAGTTTGGTATCAGGCAAAACAGTTCTCAGAACAACTTGGGAAGTGTTCCCATGTCATCAGTTTCTTTGGGAGTGTATAAAGGATGGTGTTAATTCTTTTTTAAATGCTTGGTAAACTTTACCAGTGAAGCCATCTGGTCTTGGACTTTGTGGGAAATTTTTTGTATTGCTAATTCGATCTTTTAATTGTTATGGGTCTTTTAAATTTTTTATTTCTTCTTGAATTAGTTTGTTAGTGTGTTTCTAGGAAATCATCCGTTGCATCTAGATTTTTCTAATGTGTTGCATACAATTGTTCATAGTATTCCTTCATAATTATTTTTATATTTGTCAGGTGAATGTGATAACCACGACACTACAGAAACAATTATTTTTATATTTGTAAATTTGGAAGTAGTGTTCCCTCTTAAGTATTTACACCCTCTGTCTTTCTTGGTCAGTTTAGCTACAGGTTTGTGTATTTTTTTTAATCTTTCCAGAGACCCAACTGTTGGTTTTGTTGATTTTCTATATGGTTTTTCCATTCCCTATTCCATTTATTACCACTCTAATCTTTATTGCTTCCTACCCTCTACTTTTTTTGTGTTGGTTTAGTCTTCTTTTTCATTTTTCTTAAGATGAAAGATCAATTTAGTAATATAAGCTTTTCTCTTTTATTTTTGGCTTTTTCATATATAAATTTGAAACAGTTTGTTTCCAGCATCCCGTAAGTTTTGGTATGTTATATTTTCATTTTAATTCTCCTCAAATAATTTTATGATTCCCTTATGATTTCTTCTTTGACCCATTAATTATTTGGGTGTGTTGTTTACACAAATTTGTGGATTTTCTGAATTTTCTTTTGTTATTTATTTGTAATTTTATTACATTTTGTATGTTTTTTCTATGACGTGTGGTTTATCCTAATGAATGTTCTGTATACATTGATAAGATTGTGTATTCTGCTGCTGTTGGGTGGAATGGTGTATAGATGTATGATCTAATTTGTTTATAGTGTTCAAGTCTTCCCTTTTTTGTCCATCTTCTAATTGTTCAGTAGATTATTGAAAGTAGAGTGTTGAAGTCTTCTATTATTGAATTGTATTTCTCTCCCTTCAATTCTGTCAGGTTTTGCCTCATGTACTTTGGGGCTATATTGTTAGGTGTGTATAATTAGTATGTTTTTTGATAATATTGACCCATTTACCGTTATCAAATGCCCTTCTTTATCTGTAATAACAATTTTGTTTTAATGTCTATTTTGCCTGATGCTAGGAAAGTCATTCCCACCCTCCCCCCTACCTTTTTTTGGTTACTCTTTGCCTGGTATGTCTTTTAAAGCCTTTTTACTTTCAACCTATCCATTTATGTTTAGTATAATTACTGATAAGATAGGATTTCTATCTGCCATTTTGCCATTTGTTTCTATATCTTATGGTTTCTTTCTGTTCCTCTATCCTTCATTACTATCTTCTTTTGTATTAGATGTATATTTTGTAGTATATTATTTTTATTCCATTGTTATTTTTAAAATATATATTTTTTAGTTATTTTCTTAGTGATTGCTTTGAGGATTACAATTCCCACCTTAGATAACATTGCAATTTAAATTAATAGCAACTTGGGGCGCCTGGGTGGCTCAGTCGGTTGAGCGACCGGCTTCGGCTCAGGTCATGATCTCACGGTTTGTGAGTTTGAGCCCCGTGTCAGGCTCTGTGCTGCCAGCTCAGAGCCTGGAGCCTGGAGCCTGCTTCTGATTCTGTGTCTCCCTCTCTCTCTGACCCTCCCCCACTCATGCTCTGCCTCTCTCTGCCTCAGAAATAAACATTAAAAAAAATTAAATTAATAGCAACTTAATGTTACTAATATATGAAACTTTGTTCCTATATAGCTCTGTGCTCTCCTTTGTGCTCCTCCTGCCATACAAATTACATTTTTTATTATTCTGTACCCATATATAGTGATTTATAATTACTGAATTATGCAGTTGTCTTTAAATTGGATGAGAAAAAGGAGTTAGTAACAACAGTGCATTTATACTTTCTTTCCTTTGGCTATTAAAAAATTTTTTTAAATGTTTATTTTTGAGAGATAGAGAGAGACAGAGCATGATTGGGGAAGGGGCAGAGAGAGGGAGACACAATCTGAAGCAGGCTCCAGGCTCTGAGTTGTCAGCACAGAGCCTGATGCAGGGCTTGAACTCACGAGCCGTGAGATCATGACCTGAGCTGCAGTCAGATGCTCAACTGACTGAACCACTCAGGTACCCCTATACTTTTTTTTTTTTTTTTCATGTTCCAGAATTTTATACTTTTTTTTTTAATTTGCCTATGTAGTTACCTTTGCCTAGTACTCTTTATATGAATTTAAAGTACTATCTAGGTCCTTTCATTTCAGCCTCTTGGTCTTGGTCTTTCCTGTAGGGCAGGTGCACACCAGTGGCACATTCTCTTGATTTTTGTTCATCTGGGAATCTCTTAATTTGTCCTTCATTTTTGAAGGATCCTTTTTCTGCTTATCAGAACTCTTGGTTGAAGTTCTTATTCCTTCAGCACTTGGAACATGTCATCCCACTGCCTCTGGCCTCCATGGACTCCAATGAAAAGTATGCTGTTAATCTTCCTGAGGAGTCCTTGTGCAAGAAGAGTCACCTCCCCGCTTTCAAGATTCTGTCTCTGTCTTTGACTTTTGGCAGATTGATAATGATGTGTCTTGTGGTGGATCTCTTGTAATTTGTGTTCTTGTATTCTTGTGATTTGTTGAGCTTCTTGAATATGGAAGTTTGATCATAATTGGAAAGCTTTCGCACATTATGTCTTCCAATATTATTTTGGACTCCTTTATTCTTTCGTCCCTTTCTGAGACTCCCGTTATACATGCAGGCGTGCTTGATGCTGTCCCATGGGCCCTGGGGACTATTTCATTTTTCTTCATTCTGTTTTGTTTCTTTTCTTCAGATTGGATGGTTTCTGTTGACTTAGCTTTCAGTTCAGTGGTTCTTTATTCTCCCTGCTCAGATCAGCCATTGCACTCCTCTAGGGCCATTATATTTTATAACTCCAGAATTTTGAGTTAGTTCTTCTTTAAAACAGTTATCTCCTCCTTGATATTCTCCATTTTGGTTAGACTTCGTTTTTTTGTACTTTAGTTCTTCAGGGATGGTTTAAGTTCTTTGAACATATTTAAAATAGCTGATTTCAGGTTTTCGTCTAGTTAGTCAATATTTGGGCTTCCTCAGCATATTTTTTATTAATTGCTTTTTCCCTATGCATATGTCATAGTATCATGTTTTCTTGCATGCCTATTTTTTGTTGAAAACTGGACGCTTAAAATTCTATAAGGTGACGACTCTGGAAATAAGGTTCTCCCCCTTCTCAGGGATTCTTGTTATTGCTGCTTTCTGTAGCTATTGTTGGTTTAGCTACTTTTCTAAGTGACTTCTTTGGTTTGTATTCTGTGTTGTACTTCACCCCTGAGGACTCTGATCTGTGGTCAGGCAATTCTTGGATAGAGATTTCCTTGAATGCCATGTGTGGAAATGATGAGTCCCCCAGTCTTTGCCTGGAGGCTCTGTGTGCCTGTTGGGGCACACCTTCAGTACATAGTGCTGTCATTCACTGCCCTGCCTTAGCCTTCATGGTGTACTTATGCAGAGCCTCCAGATCAGCTGGGGGGGTTACAGTTTCAAGCTTTCTCAGCTATTTCCTGAGCATATGCCCAGATCACTATGAGTGGCCTTCTAGATTCCCAGGAATTTTTAGGAACTTTTCAAAATTTAGGCATCTCATTCCCCAGCTTTTCCTTTTAGGCTTTTGGTTTGCATATTATTTACCTCAGCTATTACCCACTGCTTTAGGCAGTTGTGAAGTGCCTGTGATTGTTTTCCACAAATGTCCCCCAGGGAAAAGGCTTTTTACACGAAGTGAATTTTATAAGTCAGGTGAGGGGCGCCTGGGTGGTTAAGTTGGTTAAGCTGCTGACCTGAGCTCAGGTCATGATCTCACTCATGGGTTCGAGCCCAGTGTCAAGTGCTGTGCTGACATCTCGGAGCCTGGAGCCTGCTTCAGATTCTGTCTCCCTCTCTCTGTCCCTCCACCCATTCGTACTCTGTCTCTGAAAAATAAATAAATGTTAAAAATAAAAAAATAAGGCAGGTGAAATACAGATAGACTGTAAGTGACATTTTCTGGTGAACCACCTGATAGGTCAAATGATGACAGTTCTTTGAGAATGAGGCTTTGAAGGAGCTCCAGCCCATTCTGCTCTCTCCAGGATATTGGTTTTTAAGGGTGCTGCAGAGCCACAGAGCAGGGGTGGGACTAAGGCACAGTAAAAACATCACAAACACCATGGATACTACAATGTGGCTGTTCTTGCTGAGGATTCAGCATTTTTTTATTGAGTAAATACTCCTGCATTGCTCCAAGCCTTTGGTGAATTTCCAGAGTTCTGAAAAGTGGATTCTGACATTTTTTGCTAGCTTCCTCTCTGGAGGAAAGAATTTTCAGAGTTCCCTATACCACCAGTTTTGCTGACTCTAATTCATAAATATTTAGCGCTCTCTTCTTTGATATGTTATTTTTCTCAAACCTGTGCATATTTTTTTAAACGTTTATTTATTTTTGAGACAGAGACAGAGCATGAACGGGGGAGGGGCAGAGAGAGAGGAAGACACAGAATCAGAAGCAGACTCCAGGCTCTGAGCTATCATCCCAGAGCCCGACATGGGGCTTGAACTCACAGACCATGAGATCGTGACCTGAGCTGAAGTTGGACGCTTAACCGATTGAGCCACCCAGGCGCCCCAAACCTGTGCATATTAAATAAAAACTGTTTGAATTGAGGTTGCAGGAGACCGTGTGGAGCAGTCCCTGAGCAAGGGACTATTTTGTTTAATATAATTTACTGTCAAATTGGTTTATATACAACACCCAGTGCTCATCCCAACACATGAAGGGGCTATTGATTGGGTAGAATGATGCCAGCCTCTGCTGGACAGAAGGGCCTGAGGGCTTAAAGGGTGTCAGCTGTATGGCAGTCAGGAACTGCTGATCAGCCGTAGTTGCTTTGTGTCTCCCAGGTTAAGGCTGCCAGGGGTTCAGCTCTGCTCACATGGATGGGACAGAGATCTGACAGCAGAGGCCAGAGGACCTGGTTCTGCCACACGCCTTCAGCCCTGGAAGACTGGAGCCTCAGATGATGGACCTATGAGTGTGTCTGAGAGCCACAGGGTGGTCCCTGAACCACTGGGGTCTGAGTTCAGCAGGGAGACTGCCTTGTCCCTTGGCCTTCAGGTGATGGTGCCCTTCATGTTTGCAGGACCGGGACTGTCCGGGGCTGGTGTGCTTTTGAACTATTTCCAGGTAAGAGGGAACTAAATGGGAATGGTGGTGTCAGGGGCACTGTTGAATGCCATCCCTGAAGAATAGGCCTCTACACTTTGAATCCAGCTTGAGGGACAAGGGACAGGACGTCCTCTTCTTAAATACCATTTTTCTACAAATTGAGTAAGATTCTTTTAGTTACTGGTGACAGGGACTAAATTTAACCCAGGTTAAGCTTAAAAAAGACAATTTATTAGCTCATATAATTGAAATATGTAAGGGGTTAGATTTCAGGCATGGCATGATCCAGGTGCTTAAATGATTAGCAGGATGCTGGCTTTTTCTCTGTCACTCATCTATGATTTATTTTCAGGTAGGATTTTATACCTAGAGGGGAAGATGGCCCTTGGCATTTAAATTCAACTTAATACATGCGTTCTTAGAAAAAAGATTTCATTGTCAATGTCCACATCGGCCTCTAAAAATTGATCCTAATGTCAGTTCTACTCCTGTTCCAGTTCCTGTTCCCTGAGGGAGAACATTCTCTGTTTGGCTCACCTGACTTACATTGTCATCACTCTTGGAGGGGAGGCAGGGCACCTTGATTTGCAGCCCTACCAGAATTCCACAGAGTGAGCAACTGGGAGTTACCTATCAGACAAAATAGTTGCCAGTGTACCCTGACTTTCCTGTTCTTCTACTGTCATTACTTTCATTGGTGTGGTCTTCAGAGGTTCTTCCTGGAAAGGCATAGTCCCTAAGATTATTCTAATTCATAACTGGCTAGATCTGTCCTATTAGCAGTCAGCAGAGAACAAAGGCTTTCTAGAGTGAGGCAGGCTGGGAGAAGCAGGGCTGATGTGTGTGACAGTTCCTGGCCTGTGCCACACTCAGTGCTCCATGGTGTCTGTGCCTGGTAACCTAGGCCCTGCCCCTCATGAATTTAAGTCCCAGTTCTACTACTTAGCAGTAAGTCTGGTGATTTAAATTTTTTTTAAGTATTTTTAAAGTTGATTTATTTATTTTGAGTGTGAGAAACAGCAAGTGTGGGAGAGGCGGGGGGGGGGGGGGAGAATCCCAAGCAGGCTCCACGCTGTCAGTGTAGAGTCCAATGTGGGGCTCAAACCCGTGAACCATGAGATCATGACCTGAGCTGAAATCAAGAGTTGGATGCTTAACTGACTGAGCCAACTATCCCTAAATTTTTTGTAATGCTTTTTTTTTTTTCATTTTAGGGAGAGAGTGTGAGCAGGGGAGGGGCAGAAAGAGGGAGACACAGAATCCAAAGCAGGCTCCAGGCTCTGAGCTGTCAGCACAGAGCCTGTTGTGGGGCTCAAACTCGCGCACCACAAGATCATGACCTGAGCTGAAGTCGGACGCTTAACAGACTGAGCCACCCGGCCGCCCCTAAATTCTTTTTAAACCAACACTAAAATCAAGAGATTTCATGTAAAAGTCTGAATTTCTGTTTTCTGTTGAAAACTTGGCAACTCTCACAGCATTGGCCCCACTTCCTCTCATGGCACAGTGGGTGGTTGCAGCTGCCTCTAGGTGGCCACGTTCTCTGGTTTGCCACAGTCCCCACCATCCCACTGCATTCCATCACCTGTTTGGCCCTGGAGTTCTCAAAGACCCTTCCAGTACCCAGCTGTCTAGTTCCTCATGATGTCACAGCACCAGTGACCACCAGCTCACTCCCAGAATCCACCTGGACCTTGCCCGGCCCCAGGATGGCTGTCTCTTAAACCAGAGCCCCTATCCCAGTCTGATTCAGTCCCTGCCTGCATGTTTGGTCTCTCTGTGCCCTCCAGACCCCAGTCCTCTCCTTTTTCTTGGTGACCTAGTCCACATCTTTCGTGACATGGTCAGTCAGCACTGTGGTAGCCTCAAGAGCACCTCAGTGTCCCAGCCTCTTTGCTGCCCTACTTACTTCAGGTGCTGTTCCCTGCAGTCCATTCTCAATGACACTGATTTGCAAAATGCCTATTTTATTGAGTGTTCTCAGTATGGTGTCACTGAGGCATGTAACCTCTATACACACACACATACCTCACACTTCTATATTTGTATATACATCCATATATATCAACCCCCTAAGCATACACATATTCGTTTAGAATGTACACACACAGGTTTATAAATTATATAGGGAGAGGCAGTACAATAGTGAAATGAATTGCTTGAGAGCGCAGAGTCTAGAGCTAGTCTCACTGGGTTTGAGTCCAACCTTTGTCACTTACACAAGTTGTTCTTTTTCCCCCTGTTTTCTAATCTGTAAATTAGAATTGAGAGGACCTGGAAAGATGGCAGCTTAGGAGGACACTGGGCTCACCTCGTCCTGCTGATCACTTAGATTCCACCCGCATCTGCCTAATAACCCAGAAAACTGCCAGAAGACTAGCAGAATGGACTCTCCGGAGCCAAGTGTAGACAAGAGGCCCATGGAAGAGGGTAGGAAGGGTGGAGAGGCAGTGCCTGCTACACGGACTGGTGGAAGGGAGCCGAGGTCGTGGAGGGGCAGCCCACTGGGCAAGGCAGAGCCCCTTGCAAAAGCAGAGGGGCCGGACTCCATGGGTTCTGACAGCCAGCGGGACTTAACATCTGGAATGTTAAAAGTAAACAACTCTGCTCTTGGAGAGCAGGGAGGGCAAGAGGATGCCGGGAGGGAGAGTTGTTGAGCCCTGGAAGACAGAGTTCAGCTCAGTGGGGGAACAAAGGTGCTGGCAAGAGCCATCTCCCTCTCCCATCCCCCAGCCAATATTCCAAAGGGAGCCAGTTACCATCACCGAACTTGCTTGCACCACGCAAACGCCCAATGCTGTGCTTCTGTGGATCCGTCCCTCCAATGGGTCTGCCTCCCTCCTGGTGCTGCAGCGCCCCTCCCGCAAGCGACCACTGATGGCAAAGCGAGCTAAGCCTGCACTCCCATCCCTGTGCACCTTGCAGATCAACCCCAGCTAATATGCCAGATTCCATCCAAGCAACACCACAAGCCTGGCAGTGTGCAAGTAGCCCAGATGGGCCACACCACTCCACAGTTAGTCCTGCCCCTGGGGGAGGGGAAGATAAGGTACACACCAGTCTGACTGTGGCCCCAGTGGTGGGCTGGGGACAGACATCGGGTCTGACTGTGGCCTGCCCACCAACACAAGTAACTCCAGACAGCACAGGGGAAGTGTCCTGCAGTTTGGAGCCACTGGAGGAACTACCCAAAATGACAAAATGGAAGAATTCTCCTCAAAAGAAACTCCAGGAAGTAGTGACAGCTAACAAATTGATCAAAAATGATTTAAGCAATATAACAGAACAAGAATTTGGAATAATAGTCATAAAATTAATTGCTGGGCTTGAAGAAAGCATAGAGGACAGCAGAGAATCTATTGCTACAGAGATCAAGAGACTAAGAAATAGTCATGAGGAGTTAAAAATGGTATAAATGAGGTGCAAAATAAAATGTAGCTGGCTATAATAGCATGGATTGAAGAGGCAGAGGAGAGAATAGGTGAATTAGAAGATAAAATTATGGAAAAAGAGGAAGCTGAGAAAAAGACAGATAAAAAAAATCCAGGAGTATGAGGGGAGAATGAGAGAACTAAGTGATGCAATCAAATGGAAAAATGTCCATATCATACGAATTCCAGGAGAAGAAGAGAGAAAGGGGCTGAAGGTGTACTTGAACAAATCATAGCTGAGAACTTCCCTGATCTGGGGAAGGAAAAAGGCATTGAAATCCAAGAAGCACAGAGAACTCCCTTCAGACGTAACTTGAATCGATCTTCTGCACGACATATCATAGTGAAACCGGCAAAATACAAGGATAAAGAGACAATTCTGAAAGCAGATAGGGATAAACAGGCTGTAACTTACAAAGGTAGACACATAAGAGTAGTGGCAGACCTATCTACTGAAACTTAGGCCAGAAAGGAATGGCAGGAAATCTTCAATGTGATGAACGGAAAAAATATGCAGCCGAGAATCCTTTATCCAGCAAGTCTGTCATTCAGAAAAGAAGAAGAGATAAATGTTTTCCCAAACAAACAAAAACTTAAGGAATTCATCACCACCAAACCAGCCCTACAAGAGATCCTAAGGGGGAGTACCAGAGACATCACTACAAGCATGAAACCTATAGACATCAAATTACTCTAAACCCATATCTTTCAATAATAACAGTGAATGTAAATGGACTAAATGCTCTAACCAAAAGACACAAGGTATCAGAATTGATAAAAAACAAAAAAACAAAAAAACAAGACCCATCTGTTTGCTGTCTACAAGAGACTCATTTTAGACCTGAGGACACCTGCAGATTGAAAGTGAGGGGATGGAGAACTATCTATAATGCTACTGGAAGTCAAAAGAAAGCTGGAGTAGCCATACTTATATCAGACAAACTAGACTTTAAGTTAAAGGCTGTAATGAGAGATTAAGAAGGGCATTATATAATAATTACAGGGCCTATCCATCAGGAAGAGCTAACAATTATAAATGTCCACGTGCCGAATACGGGAGCCCCCAAATATATAAAATAATTAGACACAAACATAAGCAATCTTATTGATAATTGCAGGGGACTTTAATACCCCACTTACAATAATGGATAGATCATCTAGACACAGAATAAAGAAACAAGGGCCCTGAATAATACATTGAATCAGATGGACTTGACAGATATATTTAGAACACTGCATCCCAAAGCAACAGAATATACTTGCTTCTCGGTTGCACATGGAACATTCTCCAAGATAGATCACATACTGGGTCACAAAACAGCCCTTACTAAGTATAAAAGAATTGAGATCATACCATGCACACTTTCAGACCACAAGGCTATGAAACTTGAAATCAACCACAGGAAAAAGTCTGGAAAACCTCCAAATGCATGGAGGTTAAAGGACATCCTACTAAATAACGAATGGGTCAACCAGACAATTAGAGAAGAAATCTAAAAATATATGGAAACAAATGAAAATGAAACCACAACAATCCAAACCCTTTGGGATGCAGCAAAGGCAGTCCTGAGGGGAAAATACATTGCAATCCAGGCCTTTCTCAAGAAACACGAAAAATCCCAAATAAGAACTCTAACAGCGCACCTAAAAGAACTAGAAGCAGAACAGCAAAGAAACTGCAAACCCAGCAGAAGAGAAATAATAAAGATCAGAGCACAAATAAACAATATAGAATTCAAAACAAAACGAAACAAAACAAAAACCCCACAGGAACAGATCAATGAAACTGAGTTGGTTGTTGAAAAAATAAACAAAATTGATAAACCTCTAGCCAGGCTTCTCAGAAAGAAAAGAGAGAGGATCCAAATAGATAAAATCACAAATAAAAAATGGATTTATTACAACCAATCCCTCAGAAATACAACCAATTATCAGGGAATACTATGAAAAACTATATATCAACAAACTGGACAAACTGGAAGAAATGGACAAATTCCTAAACACCCACACCACGCACTACCGAAACTCAAACAGGAAGAAATAGAAAATATGAACAGACCCAAAACTAGTGAAGAAATTGAATCAGTTATCAAAAATCTTCCAACAAATAAGAGTCCTGGACCAGATGGCTTCCCAGAGGAATTCTACAAGACATTTAAAGCAAAGTTAATACCTATCCTTCTCAAGCTATTCCAAAAAATAGAAATGGAAGGAAAATGTCTAGACTCCATGTAAAAAGCCAGCATTACTTTGATTCCCAAGCACCAGACAGAGACCCAACAAAAAAGAACTACAGGCCAATGTCCCTGATGAACATGGATGCAAAAATGTTCAACAAGATACCAGGAAATCTAATTCAATAGCATATAAAAAGAATTATTCATCATGATCAAGTGGGATTCATTCCTGGGCTGCAGGGCTGGTTCAATATGCACAAATCATTCAATGTGATATATCACATTAATAAAAGAAAAGAACCATAAGATCCTGTCAATTGATGCAGAAAAAGCATTTGACAGAATACAGCATCCTTTCTTAATAAAGACCCTCGAGAATATCAGGATAGAAGGAACATACTTAAACATCGTAAAAGCCATTTGTGAAAAGCCCACAGTTAATATCATCCTTCATGTGGAAAAACAGAGCTCTCCCCTGAGATCAGGAACACGACAGGAAAGTCCACTCTCACTGCTATTGTTTAACATAGTGTTGGAAGTCCTAGGATCAACAGAAAACAAAATGAAATAAAAGGCATCAAAATTGGCAAAGAAGAAGTCAAACTTTCACTTTTTGCATACGACATGATGCTCTACATGGAAAACCCGACAGACTCCACTAAAAGTCTGCTAGAACTGATCCATGAATTCAGCAAAGTCTCAGGGTACAAAAATCAATGTCCAGATATCAGTGCATTTTTATACACCAATAATGAAGCAACAGAAAGAGAAATAAAGAAACTGATCCCACTTACAATTGTACCAAGAACCATAAAATACCTAGGAATAAACCTAACCAAAGATGTAAAAGATCTGTATGTGGAAAACTATAGAAAGCTTATGAAGGAAATTGAAAAAGACACAAAGAAATGGAAAAACATTCCATGCTCACAGACTGGAAGAATGAACATTGTTAAAAATGCAA